>NW_027052563.1:47500-150375 GCF_958450345.1 Calliphora vicina | reverse complement strand
ACATACATACATACATACATACATACATACATACATACATACATACATACATACATACATACATACATACATACATACATACATACATACATACATACATACATACATACATACATACATACATACATACATACATACATACATACATACATACATACATACATACATACATACATACATACATACATACATACATACATACATACATACATACATACATACATACATACATACATACATACATACATACATACATACATACATACATACATACATACATACATACATACATACATACATACATACATACATACATACATACATACATACATACATACATACATACATACATACATACATACATACATACATACATACATACATACATACATACATACATACATACATACATACATACATACATACATACATACATACATACATACATACATACATACATACATACATACATACATACATACATACATACATACATACATACATACATACATACATACATACATACATACATACATACATACATACATACATACATACATACATACATACATACATACATACATACATACATACATACATACATACATACATACATACATACATACATACATACATACATACATACATACATACATACATACATACATACATACATACATACATACATACATACATACATACATACATACATACATACATACATACATACATACATACATACATACATACATACATACATACATACATACATACATACATACATACATACATACATACATACATACATACATACATACATACATACATACATACATACATACATACATACATACATACATACATACATACATACATACATACATACATACATACATACATACATACATACATACATACATACATACATACATACATACATACATACATACATACATACATACATACATACATACATACATACATACATACATACATACATACATACATACATACATACATACATACATACATACATACATACATACATACATACATACATACATACATACATACATACATACATACATACATACATACATACATACATACATACATACATACATACATACATACATACATACATACATACATACATACATACATACATACATACATACATACATACATACATACATACATACATACATACATACATACATACATACATACATACATACATACATACATACATACATACATACATACATACATACATACATACATACATACATACATACATACATACATACATACATACATACATACATACATACATACATACATACATACATACATACATACATACATACATACATACATACATACATACATACATACATACATACATACATACATACATACATACATACATACATACATACATACATACATACATACATACATACATACATACATACATACATACATACATACATACATACATACATACATACATACATACATACATACATACATACATACATACATACATACATACATACATACATACATACATACATACATACATACATACATACATACATACATACATACATACATACATACATACATACATACATACATACATACATACATACATACATACATACATACATACATACATACATACATACATACATACATACATACATACATACATACATACATACATACATACATACATACATACATACATACATACATACATACATACATACATACATACATACATACATACATACATACATACATACATACATACATACATACATACATACATACATACATACATACATACATACATACATACATACATACATACATACATACATACATACATACATACATACATACATACATACATACATACATACATACATACATACATACATACATACATACATACATACATACATACATACATACATACATACATACATACATACATACATACATACATACATACATACATACATACATACATACATACATACATACATACATACATACATACATACATACATACATACATACATACATACATACATACATACATACATACATACATACATACATACATACATACATACATACATACATACATACATACATACATACATACATACATACATACATACATACATACATACATACATACATACATACATACATACATACATACATACATACATACATACATACATACATACATACATACATACATACATACATACATACATACATACATACATACATACATACATACATACATACATACATACATACATACATACATACATACATACATACATACATACATACATACATACATACATACATACATACATACATACATACATACATACATACATACATACATACATACATACATACATACATACATACATACATACATACATACATACATACATACATACATACATACATACATACATACATACATACATACATACATACATACATACATACATACATACATACATACATACATACATACATACATACATACATACATACATACATACATACATACATACATACATACATACATACATACATACATACATACATACATACATACATACATACATACATACATACATACATACATACATACATACATACATACATACATACATACATACATACATACATACATACATACATACATACATACATACATACATACATACATACATACATACATACATACATACATACATACATACATACATACATACATACATACATACATACATACATACATACATACATACATACATACATACATACATACATACATACATACATACATACATACATACATACATACATACATACATACATACATACATACATACATACATACATACATACATACATACATACATACATACATACATACATACATACATACATACATACATACATACATACATACATACATACATACATACATACATACATACATACATACATACATACATACATACATACATACATACATACATACATACATACATACATACATACATACATACATACATACATACATACATACATACATACATACATACATACATACATACATACATACATACATACATACATACATACATACATACATACATACATACATACATACATACATACATACATACATACATACATACATACATACATACATACATACATACATACATACATACATACATACATACATACATACATACATACATACATACATACATACATACATACATACATACATACATACATACATACATACATACATACATACATACATACATACATACATACATACATACATACATACATACATACATACATACATACATACATACATACATACATACATACATACATACATACATACATACATACATACATACATACATACATACATACATACATACATACATACATACATACATACATACATACATACATACATACATACATACATACATACATACATACATACATACATACATACATACATACATACATACATACATACATACATACATACATACATACATACATACATACATACATACATACATACATACATACATACATACATACATACATACATACATACATACATACATACATACATACATACATACATACATACATACATACATACATACATACATACATACATACATACATACATACATACATACATACATACATACATACATACATACATACATACATACATACATACATACATACATACATACATACATACATACATACATACATACATACATACATACATACATACATACATACATACATACATACATACATACATACATACATACATACATACATACATACATACATACATACATACATACATACATACATACATACATACATACATACATACATACATACATACATACATACATACATACATACATACATACATACATACATACATACATACATACATACATACATACATACATACATACATACATACATACATACATACATACATACATACATACATACATACATACATACATACATACATACATACATACATACATACATACATACATACATACATACATACATACATACATACATACATACATACATACATACATACATACATACATACATACATACATACATACATACATACATACATACATACATACATACATACATACATACATACATACATACATACATACATACATACATACATACATACATACATACATACATACATACATACATACATACATACATACATACATACATACATACATACATACATACATACATACATACATACATACATACATACATACATACATACATACATACATACATACATACATACATACATACATACATACATACATACATACATACATACATACATACATACATACATACATACATACATACATACATACATACATACATACATACATACATACATACATACATACATACATACATACATACATACATACATACATACATACATACATACATACATACATACATACATACATACATACATACATACATACATACATACATACATACATACATACATACATACATACATACATACATACATACATACATACATACATACATACATACATACATACATACATACATACATACATACATACATACATACATACATACATACATACATACATACATACATACATACATACATACATACATACATACATACATACATACATACATACATACATACATACATACATACATACATACATACATACATACATACATACATACATACATACATACATACATACATACATACATACATACATACATACATACATACATACATACATACATACATACATACATACATACATACATACATACATACATACATACATACATACATACATACATACATACATACATACATACATACATACATACATACATACATACATACATACATACATACATACATACATACATACATACATACATACATACATACATACATACATACATACATACATACATACATACATACATACATACATACATACATACATACATACATACATACATACATACATACATACATACATACATACATACATACATACATACATACATACATACATACATACATACATACATACATACATACATACATACATACATACATACATACATACATACATACATACATACATACATACATACATACATACATACATACATACATACATACATACATACATACATACATACATACATACATACATACATACATACATACATACATACATACATACATACATACATACATACATACATACATACATACATACATACATACATACATACATACATACATACATACATACATACATACATACATACATACATACATACATACATACATACATACATACATACATACATACATACATACATACATACATACATACATACATACATACATACATACATACATACATACATACATACATACATACATACATACATACATACATACATACATACATACATACATACATACATACATACATACATACATACATACATACATACATACATACATACATACATACATACATACATACATACATACATACATACATACATACATACATACATACATACATACATACATACATACATACATACATACATACATACATACATACATACATACATACATACATACATACATACATACATACATACATACATACATACATACATACATACATACATACATACATACATACATACATACATACATACATACATACATACATACATACATACATACATACATACATACATACATACATACATACATACATACATACATACATACATACATACATACATACATACATACATACATACATACATACATACATACATACATACATACATACATACATACATACATACATACATACATACATACATACATACATACATACATACATACATACATACATACATACATACATACATACATACATACATACATACATACATACATACATACATACATACATACATACATACATACATACATACATACATACATACATACATACATACATACATACATACATACATACATACATACATACATACATACATACATACATACATACATACATACATACATACATACATACATACATACATACATACATACATACATACATACATACATACATACATACATACATACATACATACATACATACATACATACATACATACATACATACATACATACATACATACATACATACATACATACATACATACATACATACATACATACATACATACATACATACATACATACATACATACATACATACATACATACATACATACATACATACATACATACATACATACATACATACATACATACATACATACATACATACATACATACATACATACATACATACATACATACATACATACATACATACATACATACATACATACATACATACATACATACATACATACATACATACATACATACATACATACATACATACATACATACATACATACATACATACATACATACATACATACATACATACATACATACATACATACATACATACATACATACATACATACATACATACATACATACATACATACATACATACATACATACATACATACATACATACATACATACATACATACATACATACATACATACATACATACATACATACATACATACATACATACATACATACATACATACATACATACATACATACATACATACATACATACATACATACATACATACATACATACATACATACATACATACATACATACATACATACATACATACATACATACATACATACATACATACATACATACATACATACATACATACATACATACATACATACATACATACATACATACATACATACATACATACATACATACATACATACATACATACATACATACATACATACATACATACATACATACATACATACATACATACATACATACATACATACATACATACATACATACATACATACATACATACATACATACATACATACATACATACATACATACATACATACATACATACATACATACATACATACATACATACATACATACATACATACATACATACATACATACATACATACATACATACATACATACTAGAGTGACAATCAGTTGTATGGAAAAAAATTTTTGTTAAAATTTTGAAGAGTGCCGGGTGGAATATTGTGACACTAGGCCTAAATGTTAAGTGCTGAAAATTTGAGCCAAATCGGTCAACGATTTCTGGACGCGCATCGAGGTCAAAGTTCAGATATATGCAAAATTTTACTGTTAATATGGAATAAATAGGTGAAACTCGTTAACTTTCTGCATTGTTTTCTAGAAATATTTAGATTTATTTATATTAATGAATATTACATTAAAAAAAAGTTTTGGAAATTAACCCTGTATCTCCTTTGGTTCAAAATGACCCAAAAACTGTATTATCGCCAAAATTAGAGAAAAATGCAAATTTTTCAGTTTTTGAAAAAATGTTGCTACTAAATAAATACTTTTGCAATTGAATGCAAAAGAATCGAAATATGTACGTAATTATCGTTGTAATGAGATATAAATGATAAAATTTTATTAAAAAATTTTAAAGTTATTACAAATTCGCCAGACCATTACCGTGTTTCAGGCCACTTGAACAAAAAATTTAGATATTTCGAGAAAAATTAAAATAAAAGCTATTTTTTAATAAAAATATGTCCATATTTACTTGTATATAAGTTTTTGTCTTCGTAGGATACCGTTAACCTATTCGCAGGTATGGCCAAAAAAAATAATTTTTTTTAACGGCTGTTTCAAAACTCTATTTTCAAATTTTTAAAAATTTTGTTAAACAAATTTCAGATTTTTTCGATCATCACATTGGGGTTTATTGAGATTAAAATAGGGAATAAAAATATGAAAAAATTATTTCAATACCTCTTACAGTTTTTCCGTACCTGCGATTGAAATTTTGCGTTTTTCAAGAAAAACTAATTTGTTGTCCATATTTAGGCGAATGAGTCCAATTTCCTTACTGTTATAAATTTTAAGTAAAACCTATTCACAGTATTATAGTCCTTGTAATTTTAAATATGTTCTGAAAGTTTTACTAAAATCGGAAAACGATAACCTTTGAATCGTGAAGGTCAAAGGTCAAATTTTTCAATATTTGGAATTTCTAATGAAAAGATAGCGAAATGTTACATATTTTTGGGGCGATTTTCATGAAACTTGAGGAAAATGTATATTGGGGTCTAGCATTTACAACAACAGTGCAAAAATTAATTTTAACCTTTAAGAGGACTTGGGGTCAAAATGGTTGTGTTTTTCTTGATTTTAAAAGTTGAGAATAATTTGGACCCCAAGTGCTGCTAAGGGTTAATTTCCATTTTTGTGCTGTTATTTTAAATTCTGGACTTTATGTTATATTTTCCTCAAGTTTCATGAAAATCGGCCCAAAAATATGTAACATTTCGCTATCTTTTCATTAGAAATTCCAAATATTGAAAAATTTGACTTTTGACCTTCACGATTCAAAGGTTATCGTTTTCCGATTTTAGTAAAACTTTCAGAACATATTTAAAATTACAAGGACTATAATACTGTGAATAGGTTTTACTTAAAATTTATAACAGTAAGGAAATTGGACTCATTCGCCTAAATATGGACAAAAAATTAGTTTTTCTTGAAAAACGCAAAATTTAAATCGCAGGTACGGAAAAACTGTAAGAGGTATTGACATAATTTTTTCATATTTTTATTCCCTATTTTAATCTCAATAAACCCCAATGTGATGATCGAAAAAATCTGAAATTTGTTTAACAAAATTTTTAAAAATTTGAAAATAGAGTTTTGAAACAGCCGTTAAAAAAAATTATTTTTTTTGGCCATACCTGCGAATAGGTTAACGGTATCCTACGAAGACAAAAACTCATATACAAGTAAATATGGACATATTTTAAGTAAAAATGAGCTTTTGTTTTAATTTTTCTCGAAATATCTAATTTTTTTTTCTAAATTTTTTGTTCAAGTGGTCTGAAACACGGTAATGGTCTGGCGAATTTGTAATAACTTTAACATTTTTTTAATCAAATATTGTAATTTATATCTCATTACAACGATAATTACGTACATATTTCGATTCTTTTGCATTCAATAGCAAAAGTATTTATTTAGTAGCAAATTTTTTTCAAAAAATGAAAAATTTGCATTTTTCTCTAATTTTGGCGATAATACAGTTTTTGGGTCATTTTGAACCAAAGGAGATACAGGGTTAATTTCCAAAACTTTTTTTTAATGTAATATTCATTAATATAAATAAATCTACATATTTCTAGAAAACAATGCAGAAAGCTAACGAGTTTCACCTATTTATTCCATATTAACAGTACAATTTTGCATATATCTGAACTTTGACCTCGATGCGCGTCCAGAAATCGTTGCCCGATTTGGCTCAAATTTTCAGCACTTAACATTTAGGCCTAGTGTCACAATATTCCACCCGGCACTCTTTGAAATCTAAAAAAAAAAAATCGGCTGTCACTCTAATACATACATACATACATACATACATACATACATACATACATACATACATACATACATACATACATACATACATACATACATACATACATACATACATACATACATACATACATACATACATACATACATACATACATACATACATACATACATACATACATACATACATACATACATACATACATACATACATACATACATACATACATACATACATACATACATACATACATACATACATACATACATACATACATACATACATACATACATACATACATACATACATACATACATACATACATACATACATACATACATACATACATACATACATACATACATACATACATACATACATACATACATACATACATACATACATACATACATACATACATACATACATACATACATACATACATACATACATACATACATACATACATACATACATACATACATACATACATACATACATACATACATACATACATACATACATACATACATACATACATACATACATACATACATACATACATACATACATACATACATACATACATACATACATACATACATACATACATACATACATACATACATACATACATACATACATACATACATACATACATACATACATACATACATACATACATACATACATACATACATACATACATACATACATACATACATACATACATACATACATACATACATACATACATACATACATACATACATACATACATACATACATACATACATACATACATACATACATACATACATACATACATACATACATACATACATACATACATACATACATACATACATACATACATACATACATACATACATACATACATACATACATACATACATACATACATACATACATACATACATACATACATACATACATACATACATACATACATACATACATACATACATACATACATACATACATACATACATACATACATACATACATACATACATACATACATACATACATACATACATACATACATACATACATACATACATACATACATACATACATACATACATACATACATACATACATACATACATACATACATACATACATACATACATACATACATACATACATACATACATACATACATACATACGTATGTACATACATACATACATACATACATACATACATACATACATACATACATACATACATACATACATACATACATACATACATACATACATACATACATACATACATACATACATACATACATACATACATACATACATACATACATACATACATACATACATACATACATACATACATACATACATACATACATACATACATACATACATACATACATACATACATACATACATACATACATACATACATACATACATACATACATACATACATACATACATACATACATACATACATACATACATACATACATACATACATACATACATACATACATACATACATACATACATACATACATACATACATACATACATACATACATACATACATACATACATACATACATACATACATACATACATACATACATACATACATACATACATACATACATACATACATACATACATACATACATACATACATACATACATACATACATACATACATACATACATACATACATACATACATACATACATACATACATACATACATACATACATACATACATACATACATACATACATACATATATATTTATAATTTTATTTGTATTTCGTTTTTAAATCTTCAATAAAATACAAATATGTATGTATATCAATAAAGAGTGAAAAACAAATAATTTGTTTTTAAGTATTTTGGATTTTCTAGAGAATTGTCAAAATCAGTGTTGCCAGACAAAGTTTACCATATGTCCCCAATCTGAAAGTCGATGTCCCCAAAAAATCCATTTCAAAATTGAAATCCCCAATTTTGTCACCATAAAAAAAATTAAATTTTGTTAATACTAAATTTTACTATGTTGAGTTTAACAAACTAAAGTTGCAATCTGGCATAATAACATACGACAAGCATTTTTACATCTATTTACCTCATTGTCAGTTTTCAAAATGTTGATTCATCGATTTTGGAACAAGTTGTTTGAAAGATGTCATTTTACTTTGAACTCCTTGAGAAATCAAGAGCTTTTATTCCAGAAAAGGAAGTATATTTTGTAAAAAATGGACAAAATAAGCCCTAATTTCACCGCATCGGAAGTGGAATCCATTTAAGTATAATTTAAAAAAAGCACTGAAAAACTCATTGTCGTATTAAAATAGAACTTAAAGATAACACTCTGCTACAAAATAAAACTTTTTGTCAGAACTTGAAAAGCGACCCAATGGTGGTTGTAGGATTGAAAATTTTCAATTACTTGTGATTTTTATCGCGCACATCCCCATTAACAAGTAACAAGATGTCGAACACGAACAAATCATAATCACAAATCAACCGTGTGTGGCCAGCTTAACCCACTCCCAGCCATTGTACCTGCTTGAGTACAGAAAAAAGGCAATATTCAAATACTCATACATTTTTAAACAAGATAAATTTGACAACTTTTTTTATGATTTTGCATTCAACACACTGTGCTTTTAAACATCACACATAAAAAATTTAAAAAAATAATACCCTTAAGGTATATTTTGTCCTGTTTTTATAATGCTATATTATTTTTTGGAATATTAGCGAGGTTAGTAACAATTGAGCTGCGGAGAGCAAACACAGTTTTACGAAAGCAAGAGTTTTTAATAATTTTGTGAAGTAGAGTGATTATGTGTACATTTTATAAAAATGTATAAGAAAAATAATTTTTTGGGACAAAGTTGTGTGATTAGGAAAATCGGTGTACCCAATTGGGTACAATGGCTTGATATGTATTATTTTTTTTAAGATTTTTCTTACGCTAAAATTGAATTTCAGACCATCAAAACGTGAAGTTTTTAATGCAAATGTTTTAAAAACTAGATTTTTTGGAAAAATATGAGCACCACAATTTTGACAGCTATTATTTTTATCAGATCCGGATTGTAATATGGATGAAGATGAAGGTGTTGCTGACGATATTGTTAGAGATCGCATGTACCAGGTGATATATAAGTATTTTGTGACAGTGATAGCGACGATGATGTTCCACTTGAGATTTTCTGACAGAAAATAATGCCCTCAAGATCAAGCAAAACAAATTATATTTGGATAATAAGACCATGCGATGTTCAAATGTCTCAAACTATTTTTTTGGACAATGAGTTCAATATTATTTCATACTTGAATGGGTAAAGGTTATTAGTTTAACCATTTAGCAGACTTGCATTTATGCATCGCAAGCTAATAAGCATAATTTATCCTTCAACGCAGAAGATTTGAATATATTCTTGAGTATTTTGCTTTACAGTGGATTTCGCTCTATGCCAAAAGAAGATATATATTGGATGCTCTGCGAGGATACTCGCAATCCAAAATTTCCGAAATTATATCACGGAACAGATTCAATGAAATAAAACGTTTTGAATTTGGCTGATAACACTAATTTAGATGCTACTGACAAGGTGAGACCCATATACAAAATACACTGGCTTCTGGTGTCGCAACTACTCCTGGAAACCAATTTCCTTAAAGGATAAAAAATCCCCTACGATGGGTGGGTACAGCCCCAAAAACACGTTTCCTAAAATTTTTTTAAAATTTTTTTTAATTTTCTATGTTCTTTGACCGTATTTCAGTTTAAATAAATAAATTTATTTAAAAATTTTTCATTTTAACTGGTCTTGGTTTTTAATGGGTTAAGTTACACGTAGACGAACACATTGAAAACTTTTTTTAGAATAAATTCTGAATTTGAGGATGTTTCTGAAATTTTTTGACATTTTTTGAAATACGAAGTCAAAAATTGGCTCCTAGAGAATGATTCAGCTTTCTGTGTTTAGCAAGAATTTAAAACAATTTAATATCTGTGAACTTTTGATGAAATCCTTTTTTAATTTTTTTATTATCAAAGTAGTGTCCTGGAAACGAAAACTCTAAAATTTTTGTGTTTTTCATCAAATTCTGATGAAATGAAAGAAATAAAATATGATTATTTAAACAAAATATAAAACCAAATAGATTAGAAATTGAAATGTTTGTCAATAAATAGCTCTTCTGTTTTATTACTGGGCCAAGTACTCTACATTGTGAATACCGCTAATGTCTAAAAATGTAAAATCCCCAAAAATGGATGTAAATCCCCAAATTTTGTTAAAATCCCCAAATCCCTCCCCACGAAATTCTGTCCCCAAAAAAATCTTGAAATCCCCAAATTGGGGACAAATCCCCACATCTGGCTACACTGGTCAAAATATATGTAGGCGGCTTCGCTACATGAAGCTTTCTAAGAGAGCCAAAAACCTAAGTCTGTTGTCAGAAACCTAATTCATGAGAATGTATTGCATGTATTTTGTTTTTGTATCTCCCGTACAGGGTTCCCAGATATTTTTCGAGACTTATCCCCAAATTGAAATGTTTCATCCCCGAAATTCCCCAAAAAACAATTTGTGATATCCCCAGTGAAAATAATAGTTTAATTTTAATTGATACATATTTATATGTACTTTATTTGTTCTACAATTCATTTTATTCATGTATTTATTTAAAATAATTTAAAAAATTAAATTTATAATACTTGTATAAGGTTATTCATTTAAAAAAATAGAAAATGACACTTTAATTTTTTTACACTTTTACACAACAAACATAAGAAAAACAAGTAATAAAGTATGGTCAGTCAAGCCCGACAATATAATACCCTACACTAAGTAAAATAGCAAAAACATTTTTCTAATTTTTTTTCAAATTTCAATAATTTATACTTTTGAGTGATTTTCGGAAGTCTGCCTTATATGGGAGCTATGACCAATTATGGACCGATCACCATGAAATTAGGTCGTGTGATTTATGTCTATATGAAAGTTTTTTACGTTGAATTTTGTGTGTATACCAACATTTTTAAGCGATTTATAGACGTTAAAGTGATTTTCGGAAGCGGGTCTATATGGGAGCTATGACTAATTATGGGCCGATCGTAACAAAATTTGGAGACATGAATTTTGTTTATATAAAACTTATTAAATTAAACATTTATGACCGATAAAGTACAATTTTGGAAGGATTTGTATGGGGGCTAGGTGAAATAATGGACCGATTTCAGCCAGTTTCAATAGGCTTGGGCCGAAAAAATAATATGTACCAAATTTGATCGAATTATCTTCAAAAGTGCGACCTGTACTCTGCGCCCAAGGTTTACAAGGTTTAATCGACTCAGAAAGTGATTCTAGGTCGATCGGTATACTTTAGGGTGGGTGTTAGACTAATATTTTTGGGCGTTACAAACATCTGCACAAACGCATTATACCCTCCCCACTATGGTGGTGTAGTGTATAAAAATTTCACAAAAAGTTGTATTTTTAACAAACTAAAACCAAGTGTAAAGAAATCAGAGTATAATTTTCCATTTTTTTTTTAAATGAATACCCTTATATTCTTTTAAATTTCAGATTTTATTCCATAAGAAAAACATTTTTCCATAAGAAATACATATTTTTCTTACCTTGTGCCCAAACTTCACTTTCCCAGATGGAATTATGCTTTTTTTTGGAGTTGTAAATTTTGTTTGCCATTTTTAACGATACAAATTCGTCATTTGAACTATAGCTTCTTCTTCTACAACAAACATTTGCGTCTATTGATAAAACCAATAACAAGGATTGTCAGTATAAAATGTCAAATAAATAAAATATTTGGATTTTAAAATAAATTCTTTCGATTGCAAAATAAACTTTTACATAAAGTAACTAGATCAATTCCGTAAATACGAAAACTAAACCAAAAATTAAAAGAAAATAAAAATCCCCAAAAATATTCCAAAAATCCCCAAAACATACAATATTGCCCCAACTGTTCCCCATATCCCCAAACACAATTATTTATCCCCATTTACAAAATAAAATCCCCAATTTGGGGAAAAACCCCTAATCTGACAACACTGCTCCCGTATGTGTGAAAAGAGAGTAATATTTTACTCTCTCCTTCCGTTCTATGCGTTTACAGGCCTGCCAGATTTGCCGATTTATCGGCATTTTGCCGATTTTATACCTTAAAAATAGCAATGTGCCGATTTCGCGATTTTTGTTCCAAAAATGCCGATTTTTTACCTAATTCTAAAAACTTGGTTACTTTATATATTTTGAATATTTTCGCAACTCTAAATACTTCAACAAAACTAACTTTTTTAAGTAGAAATTTATAACCGATTATGGCCAATAGGCTAGGTTGTTGAAAATAAATAATAATAAAAAAAAAAAATAAAAATACTATTTGCAAAATATGTTAGATAGTGAAAAGGAAATAACAATTTTAAATCTTTAAATATGATTAATCTTCAATTTATTATGGAAGGAAAATATAAATATATGATGATTTTGAAATTAATTTACCAACGTTTTGAAAAACAGTTTGTGGACAAAAGCGTGGCGGTAAAACATCTGCATTCCCATTGTTAGAAAAATTTATTCAACAAATAATGATACTGCCACATTCTTCTGTGAATGTTAAACGTATTTTAGTATTAATAAAACTAAATGTCCATGTTCCCTTGTAACCGTACCTTTAGAAGGTGTTCTTTATTCTAAAGATTTTTTAAAATATAAAAATTCAAATTGTTTTGATATAGATATTAAGAAAGATATTTTAAACTTGACAAACTCAAGCATGTATTCTTAAAAATGTAAAACCAATTTTCATTTCATCATTATTTTTACTTAAATATTTAACTAAAAAACTTGAACATACATATCTCATATAATTAAAGTATATATTTACTATATATGTATGTACATTACGCCGGGTCGAATTGTATCGACGATTAAAAAGTAAAAAATCGTATAGCAGAAACACAATCTACGGAAAATTCTAAGAATGTTTCCTCAAGAAACCATAGGTCTAAAATCGAATCCTATCTTGCGCATTTCGTCTATTATCCAATAAAAATACATTAAAAAAAATAATACTGAAATATCATTGGATAAAAGACGAAATGTGTAAGATATGATTTGATTTTAGACCTGTGGTTTCTTGGGGAAAATTTCATAGAATGTACATATGTATGTATAAATAAAAATTTAAAATAATGAAAATTTAGACATAAAATTTTATCTTTGTATAACATAACATTAATATGTTGATTGCTGAATTGATTTCATTTGTTTTGATATATATTTTTTTTAATAAAAATGTTTGATTTCATACATTTATAACAAGTGTTTTTTTAATTGCCGATAATTTGCCGATTTTTTAAATTTATATGCCGATAAATGCCGATTTTTTTTGATAAAGTTGCCGATTTTCCTTCAAAATTATCTGGCACCCCTGTGCGTTTATTCTATGCATTCTAATATATGTAAATATTAACTGTTACTGGGATCTTGATTTGTTCCAAGAATTTTATAAAAATGAGTTAATCTAAAAAAAATTTGCAAAGTGACATAGTGACATAGTGTCCATGGACATTATGTCAATGGACACTGTGACATGTCACCGAAAACCACTAGCCATTTTGATAACTTATAGATTAAAAAGCTGAACCCAGCATAAACTTGGTAATTACTTGCAACTTCTTAATAATTTACTTTTCAGTGACTACTCTGCAGTACTTAGAAGTATTCATATAATGACTTATTTATTATATGTTATATAACTGATTACTTTCCAGGCATTTACTAAACACATTTGCTCAATTCAAAAGGACTCCTATCATGTCACATTGTCAGTCATAATGTCCTAGTATTTCGGCTTAACCGACTATTAAGCGTTCGGCGCAGGTATCTGCTAGTTGGTTACGATAACATTGCTTGAAAAGCAATAACAACATTTTCAAACCATTGTGAAATATTAGGACATTATGACAATATGACCTTGGGAATTGACCAATTCTGTGTTTACTGATAACGGCTTTGTTGGAATTTAACTATCAAAGAGTTTTTTAAGTCATTACTTGTAACTAGTTTTAGTTATAATAGAGTAAGACAAATTTATTAGTATTTGCCTCCAGCTACGCTGTTTTGTGTATGAGTTCAAAATCAAAACAATTGCATTTTTACTGTAATCAAGGTTAGTTTATTATATAAATAAGAAAACATTATATAAAGTAAGAAAACATAAATCGAACATAAAAACCCATCCGCTTTAAAGTTTTTTTATGGAGTGATGTGTTTAGCTTATTAACCACCGTGGCCGTTGGCATTAAAAATAATTATGATACAAATTTTCGTTTCGTATAATTTTTTTTTGAAATCGCATATTTTTGACTAAATTTTCTGACCAAACAAACGAAATAGCAAAGTAACACTGAATTCGATGAACAGTCAACACTCTGTGCTTTTTATATTGAATGCGTTTATTTTTTATTGTATAGGTTTTATTGAATGAAAAAAACTGATTTTTACAATATTTTCAAATTAATATATTTATCTAACCAGAGCATCCTGACGTCAAAGTTTTGGAAAAAAAACATAAACGATGACTTCAAAAAATATAATTGTTTAGCAAAGTGCCAGTAGATATCAACAAACTATGTTTTAAAGACTATAGAAAAGGTGGTTAGTAAAGTGACCACTAAACCGCAAAGAGTTAAAAAGCTATTGTATAAGTAGTAGGGTATTCACTTAATCGGGTTTCGGGTTTGGATTTAATCGGTTAGTAATCGGATAATTATAAATTATTCGATTAGCCGAATAATTTCTATTTTAATTTTAAACTAAAAATAAAACCATGAATTTTGTGTACTTTTCTAAGCATTTTATAAATAAAAAGAACAAAAACATAATAATTCAACCAAAAAATAAATAACTGTCTTTAGTTTTAATAAAACTTGATTTGAAAAAAACTCTCTCGCTAATTGTAGATGTTGGAGACATCGAAAGTTATGGCATGATAAAGAATATCCTATATCTCAGTTCTTATTTTAGTTTTTTCTAAGCATATAAAATCTTTCATTATGCCAGTGGAGTCCTTTTTGGAGTTTTATTTATATCTGAAGGAAATAAATAAAAATTTTAGTTCTTTTAGAACTAATTGTTTTTCTTCTTTTATGCAGAACAAAACTTTTGTTTTCCACCCCTGAGTGCGAGTGAGTCTTCGGTTCGTTACAGTTCCTCTGTTTTTTGTCCATACAGAAGAGAAAGCCACAACGTACAATGAAATGAAATTCCTCCCCTTAATTTGTTTAATGGTCAGTGTACTATTTGTGTGAGAATGTATGCATCTATAAATGTATTAGTACCCATACAGTCCATATATAATCGTATATAGTTGTAAAATATGACCATTTGTCTTGGCCAGCCATTGAGTAGTTTAGTTATGGTTTATGTGATAAATGACATTTGCATCTTGGAAATTATCATTGTTCGATGGTGATGGTGGTGATATTGCAACAATTTACATTTTCTTTTTTGCAAATTATGCATACAATTTGGTCCATTCTTCTGAGAGACAATCATAAATATCTCACACCATGTACTTAAAATACGCCAGTGATGTTCACGCCATACAACAATTGTTTGAAAAATTTACACACATTTGTTATGCTCTTTTAAAAACTCTTGTTCATTCATCGCTGAGAATGCGAAGAAACCACATGTGACGGACTATCGCAAATTTTTTCAGAAATTTATTAAGCATTGTTGTTGGTTGTTTTTGTTTGAAGCATAGCAAACACAAGCGTTTCAATTGCAATTGAACACAAAATAACAAAGTCAAAATAAATAAAAAATTAAATAGAATTTAGGCCGTATAATGCATATTTTTTCTTTTCCTTAAAATTTAAATTACATTCATTAAATAAATTGGTTATATGTGACAAAAATTCTAAATCTAAACTTTCATTATTTTGTTCTTATTTTAAATGTTTGACATTATGTTTGCTGGGTAGCTCTCTCACCAATACATCTTCATTTTTATTTTTGAACATCACTGAAATACGCACACATATGTTTATTCTTAATGGTAATTAGGATTTAGCGGTCTCTTGAGTATTGTTTGTGTTCATTGATCTAATGAATGGATGAATTCTGTGAAGGTCTTTATTGGATTTTCTATACAGTCGCAGTTCTCCTGTGTTATAATTTGACAAATTTATTATAATTGGCTGTGCGATAGAATCATTAATCTTAGATGGCTGACATTCTTATCATCTACTTACCATTACCATTTGCTTACTTATGAACAGTTTATGCTAGAGTGTTCTTAATTTAAGTATGGCTGGTTCCAAACTGCTGTAGTATTAGTGACAAATTTGCACAGCATTTGAAAAAGGGAATTGTTTTGGTTTTTTTAAAATGAATATATTACATGAGCAGGGTATTATTATTTTTAAATCAATTCAATTATTATATTAGAACAATGATGTTCATTTCATTGTGCTTTCGCGCTGAGTAACAACACACATATTCTTGTTCTCTTTAAAAGAGCGTAACAAATGTATCATTTTTTCAGAAATTCATTAAGCATTGTTGTTGGTTGGTTTTTGGACGAAGCAAAGCAAACACACGCGTTTCAATTACAAATGAACACAAAACAACAAAGTCAGAAATAAATAAAAAATTTTAGAGAATTTCGGTCGTATAATGTGTATTCTTTTATTTCCTTAAAATTTAAATTACATTCATTTAATAAATCGGTTATATCTGGCAAAAATTCTAAATCTAAACATTCTTTATTTTGTTCTTATTTTAAGTGTTTGACATTATGTTTGCTGGGTAGCTCTCTCACCAATACATCTTCATTTATATTTTTGAACATCACTGTATTAGAATGATTGGTTTAAATTAAAAGTTAAAAATAATTTTCGTTTTTTTACTTTTTTTTAAATAAAATAGTTTATTTTAAGTTTTTATTATTAATGCTATTCTGGACCTAAAATAAAGACAACATTATTTATGAATCAAAAATATAACATTTGCTTAGTTTGATAACGCTTTTAAATTTTCTCACAATTATTTTTTTATATAAAAAACGTAAAATAAATTAAACGTAATTACTACTAGTTTAAATATTTAACCTTTTACCCCTCTAACCACTATTTAATATCATAGATAAAGTTTAATTTCAAATAAGGGTCAATATGAAAATATATTTATTCCCAGGCGTTTTATAATTCAGTTAATAATGATTGTGAATACGATTGCGTTACAATTTTCTATATCACATGTCAATCATCAGCAGAAAAGCCTAAATAAATGCCTTAATATTTTATTTTACCACCAACGCTCAATGTGTCAAAATTCAAATTATTGCGTTTTCGTTTTGATATTTTCCTTAGAATCATTCGACTAATTTTGAAATGAGCAAACAAATAATTCCCTCAACATGTTGTATGTGTTAGTAACTTGTGTATGTTTGTATTTAGTTGTTGTCTATGAAAATGTTTCTACATCATAATTACTGCAGAATGTTGTAATGATGTGATAGTGTTTGTGTATTATCATAGATCACCCTCACCTATAAACATTCATGTATGTATGTATGTATATTAGACCAGCCCTTAAAGAATAGATTTCCTTTGGACGGGCCTTTGTTTTTGATCTTTAGTAGCTAAAACTAACTGCTTCAAAATTTGAGTCCAACTGAATAATTGAATTGAAAGTTGTAAAATTGGTTATACAATGGTACTTTTTTGAAAAGCAAACTATTTTATGAAATCAAAAAATGTACCATTTTTTACACAATTTTCCATATATTTCCAGTACGGGTTCTTGTTATCCGATTGGCCTTAAATTTTGAAGCAGTATGTTTTAGCTACTGAAGAACTAAACAATACTCATCCAAAGCAAATCCAATTGTTTAAGGACGGGTCTAATGTATATGTATGTGTATATACTAACTAATATTTAATTTCATCTCTATGAGAATTTAAGTTTGTTTTCAGGACAAATGTATATGTACGTATACGTAACCTATACACATCCAGATACATGTAGGTTGTGTGAACATTCAGTAGCCCTGTAATTTTTCGCTCATTAGCCTTGGATGGTTGTACACACAATCTCACACACTACAGGCAAATCCCTGTATAACGAATCTCACTTTAACGAAAATCCGATTTAACGCACGGTCAAATTCGTAACATTGACTACCTTATATAACGAACGTTTCAAAAATTGTATGCTCGATATAACGAATGGTGAGAAAAAACAAACAAAATCAAACAAACAACCAAATTTTTAACATTGATAACCTTATATAGCGAACTTTTCGAATATAACGAACAAAAAGTATAAAAAACAGAAGTATAAAGAATGTAAATATAAGAAAATAAGTCGTTACAGTACCGTTTTCAATGGTTACTCTCTTTAAAAATAGGTGCTGTAATTTTTTCTATAATGGTTTTAATTGCTTGTTTCACAATATCGAATGAAAGATTTCGTTCGCATTCTAAGCGAAAGAAAACTGATATGTTCACATAAACATGAAGATAGGGAATCCAAAATCAGCTTTCTTTCGCTTAGAATGCGAACGAAATCTGTCATTCAATATTGTGAAACAGGCAATAATTGTGCAAGTGTTCATGTGAATTAAATATGGGAAACCTTAGAAGAATTTCATTGAAAGAAAAAGTAAAAAATTTAAATGAATGTATGAAATATGGTATAACAAAGTTCACAACATTTTGAAGAAAATAAAACAATAATTTTATCGTGACTCAGTGTTTCCTGTAAACTATCTTCACACAAATTAAGTCGAATCTTAAAAATTTGTTTTTTTTTAAATGTTTATCCCTCAGTTTAATTTTCAACAGGTTGAATCATTTTCAGAATCGAAATCCCTTACAATGAAGGTTTTATTAATCGTGGATAATGACTTGGTGCATACGATATTCATTCCTCGATTTGGACGATATTCATTCCTCCTAATGTCACACAGCTCATCCAACCTAGGGATCAAAATGCCATGCGTTTAGTTAAATTCCAATACAGAAAAAGTTGTCCATAATTAAAAAAAAAACATCTCGATATTACGAATTTTTCAATTTAACGAATGGGCTTGACAACATATCATTCGTTATGCCGGGATTTGCCTGTATATTGAAAATCTATTGTCATGCCACCTCCCATTTTGAAGTCTGCAATATTTGGCTGTTTTTCGTTTTCGGTTTGAGTTTGAATATTTCTTTCTTAACCGTTAATTTTTTGTTTGCTCCCGTGAGAGTTTATGTTAAGCATCTGGCGTCAATCATGTGTAAACCACAGGAAAAATTATATTGTATTGTTTTGTTAGTTCTACTAATAATTGAGCATTTTAACTATCAATATATTCATTTACCACCACCCCATACCATGAACCAGTCAGTCAGCCTGCCAGCCAGCCATCCAACATCGACTAATTTCTTTTAACACACAAACATCTACCCTTTTACATTTAATCCCAAGTTTCTATTGAAGGTTATGTTATACATACATATGTATGTACATACATATATACACAATAATATAATTTGAGTTCTATAGAATCGTGTGAAAAGCAGACACAAATATAATTGAAATCGTATTTTTTAGAAACTCTTGACAAAACTGTCTAAGGCAGTAAAAAAGGAGTGAGGTTTTGCGTAAAACGTAAACAATTTCCCTTTTTGGTATCCAAGATATATTAAAAAATCCAGGTATGCCCATAATTTCATAAATAACTAGTAGATAACTTTTTTTAACTTTGAAATTTTAAATAAAATTTTAAAACATGTCCAAGAATTTTATAGAAATAATAAATTTGAATTTTGAAGAATCAAAATGTCAGACTAAGTCCTTCTCTGTAGGCGCTATCGTGCCTTTAACAGACAGGCGGACAGACGGAAGGACATAGCTTGATAATGTTTGAATTATATAAGGACCCAGTATATACTTATATACTTGTGGGCCTATTTCGATGTGTTACAAACGGAATGACCAAATCAATGTACACAGTGTAAATCCGTCTTAAAGTTTCACCCTTTCTAAGTGATTTAAGAGTTTACAAATCAGCTATTTTACAAACATGCATTTCTTTTCTCTGCGTTTCATTTAATATTTTTATATCTTTAATTTGTATGAAACATTTGCTGAAACTTATAACGCATCCCAAACAAACTAGAGTTGTGTAGCTCATGAATGACCTAGTTCAATTGAGCTATTCACTCAACTGAGCGAAGTGAATCATTCATCATACTGAGCGTTTTCAGCTCAGCACTGAGCGAATTCAACTGAGCGGTTTTGTTTTATGCTCATGTTTCTTTCAGTACCAGTGTTGCCAGCAAGAAAATTATAAACTACACATGCCTCATGCCTAAATTACACATACGAGAAAAAATTACACATGTAAATAAATTTTTCGTGATTTCTATAGGAGAAATTGTCTAAAATTGTCATGAATATAAAAGGTTTGTCACAGTGGACTCTGGGATGTTTGGACCAAATACGATCACTTTATTGTCAATGGACAATTTTCACTTGCGTTGATTTTAATTTATCCAGGAATTGGATATATGAGGGGTATTAAAGCAAGGTTAGCAATCTATTTTTTTTTAGTGAACTTTTCTAATTTAATGAATTCTTGAGATCAGTCAAATATGTCAATCCCAAATACGCTTTTAACAAATATTAATCAATGTCACATTTGTTACATTTCTATTTAAAATTTAAAAATATTTAAAAAATAGCACATTGTTTGCTTTCGAATTTTAATTTATTCCTAATTTATATTAAGTTCTTTGAAATCAGTTTTGTTTTCAGTTTCAAAGATAAATATTTTTTACTATTTTTTAAAAATTATAGCTCTGATCATTTTCCTTCATAGTAAATACTTTACCAGTAAAATCATCTAACGTTTTTTTTTTTAAAAAATTTGTAGTTAGAAATTTGAAATAAAGCTTCCAAAATAGTAAGTCAATTTTATTGTTTATTATTTAAAACACAAACCAGAAACCAGACAGACAATAGCGTAAACACAAAACAGTTCTTATGGGTATAAAAAATAACTAGTAACAATTTGTAAATAAATTTTTCTCACACAAATTCCTACGTTCTTGTTTTTTTTCTCTTAAGATTGGCTAACGTTACCCCGAAATAACTGCAATTACCGTTACCGATATAATAGTTCAAACCGTTATCTGTAAATACCGTTACCCTTATTCTATAAACAATTTAAAATTATAAAAATACAAATTTTCGATTTTGGGTTATCTTGAAAATTAACGTTTTTACAATAACAATTTGTAATAACTTGTAAAAATGTATAGTTATTGAATAGTATTTGTTGTTTTAAATTTTTTTCATGTTTGAATTAAAAGTCTTATATAAACTAAAATTTAGTTTCTATTACCAATATTACGCAAACAAAACTATCACAAACGGCGAAATGTCCACCTGGAAAATCAAACATAGCAATATCCAAATTACTTATCGTATTTTTCTGCAAACCTTAATGTTAATTTAGTTCAAACTTCATCTTATATATAAATAGTTATTGTCCACCAATATTAATAAAACATATATGGTTTTCGAATTTCGGCCACCGGTCGATCCTAGTACATATAATTCCATTATACTGAGTAACAAACGAGTACAATATAATAAATATGAATACATTTAGAGATACTGGATTTTTTTTTATCAACTAAATAGAGGATAAGCTACTTTCCCTCATATAAATGTACATATTTATTTCAGTCGGCTTTGTAATCTGAACAATCCATAATTTATTCATTCAATTACAATTCAAAATATAGATAAAATATATTTTGGATATAATTGGAATTTAAAATTACACATGAATTACACATTCACTCAATTACACATGGGCTACACATCCAAGTTAAAATTACACACAATATGTGTAATTACACATGAAGTGGCAACACTGTTCAGTACTCATGAAAGAGCTGCACAAGCACATTCATTTGTCATCTTCAATCAAGGCGAATTTATACAAGGTGGAGTCAGTCAATCAGCTGATTACTCATTTTTCGCTTGTTTGGTTCTAACACCTGTCAAAGCTTGTTTTTATACTTCAATATCTACATGTTCTAAGCTAATTACCAAAATATTTATATTTTGCATAAATAAGTAAAGCCCTCACTATTCAATTATCTACACTAGATTTAGTTTTAATACATATTTGTTTAATTTTTAATTTCTGTTTTTTGACATTTGTTAAGACCATTTGTTGTTTTTGTAGAACTACCACCACCTTGTATAAATTCGCCTTGTCTTCAATGTTTCACTTTGCTCGTCAATTCTGTAACATCCCAGCAGTTAAGCAAGAAGTCAATGTATCCCTTAAAGACGCAGCTGAAGAAAACAAACAGGCCTATTTGGCAAACTTTTTTTACAGAGTTGCAAAAAAAGTACTATTTATGTAAACATAAGAAAAAATGTAAACAAAAGCATGACAAAAATATTGCTATATTTGTGGAATCATTAGCTGGTCATTTTAAAAGATATTTTAATTTTAAAAACTGGAATAAATTACTGAATGACCGTAGAATCAGATTTCGTGGTTGTCACTTGCGCCATTTTAGTACACCACGTGTTATTCAAATTTCAATTTAATCATCTACATTGGTGTTTCGTAGCAGACTTTTGCTCCTAAAAACGAAAATATTCGTTGAGCACCAATATGGAAAAAAGTTCTGAATAGAGGACCAAAATATCTATTAAATGATGTATCGATCATTATCCTAAGTGCTTTCATTCAGATGTAATATGACAACAAACTTTTGAAAAGTAGAAAAATAAGTAAATTTTGATTTTTTTTTCCCTAAAAATTTAAATATTCGTTGAGCACCATTATGGAAATGAGTTCCGAATAGGGGACAGAAATACCTATTTATTGATGTATTGAACACTTTTCCAAGTACTTTCAGTCAGAAGTTATAGGTCAGCAAACTTTTGAAAAGTAGAAAAATAAGTAAAAAGTTTTTTCGTTCTAACACATAAAATATTCGTTGAGCACCAATATGGAAATAATTTCTGAATAGAGGACGAAAATACCTATTTACTAATGTATCGATCGTTTTTCCAAGTACTTTCATTCAGAAGTGATAGGTCAGCAAACTTTTGAAAAATAAAAAAATAAGTAAATTTTGTTTTTTTTTCCTCAAGATTATAATATTCGTTGAGCACCAATATGGAAATGTGTTCCGAATAGGGGACAAAAATACCTATTTATTGAGGTATTGAACATTTTTCTAAGTACTTTCAATCAGAAGTTATCACTTTCTAAACATTGAAAAAATCTAATGTGATTATGTGTGTGCACACATGTATAAGCATAGCGGCAAACCGTATATAAAAAATGTAAACAAAAAATTAACAAAATATAGCATTATTCATTTAATCACCAACAGGTCGTTCTAGGAGCTATTTTAATTTTAAAAACAGGAATTAATTACTGGATGATCCTAGTATCAGATTTCGTGGTTGTCACTTGCGCCATTTTAGTACACCACGTGTTATTCAAATTTCAATTTAATCATCTACATTGTTGCTTCGTAGCAGACTTTTGCTCCTAAAAACGAAAATATTCGTTGAGCACCAATATGGAAAAAAGTTCTGAATAGAGGACGAAAATACCTATTTACTGGTGTATCAATCATTTTTCCAAGTGCTTTCACTCAGAAGTGATAGGTCAGCAAACTTTTGAAAAATAAAAAAATAAGTAAATTTTGTTTTTTTTTCCTAAAAATTAAAATATTCGTTGAGCACCATTATGGAAAAGAGTTCCGAATAGGGGACAGAAATACCTATTTATTGATGTATTGAAAACTTTTCCAAGTACTTTCAGTCAGAAGTTATAGGTCAGCAAACTTTTGAAAAGTAGAAAAATAAGTAAAAAGTTTTTTCGTTCTAAAAAATAAAATATTCGTTGAGCACCAATATGGAAATGTGTTCCGAATAGGGGACAAAAATACCTATTTATTGAGGTATTGAACATTTTTCTAAGTACTTTCAATCAGAAGTTATCACTTTCTAAACATTGAAAAAATCTAATGTGATTATGTGTGTGCACACATGTATAAGCATAGCGGCAAACCGTATATAAAAAATGTAAACAAAAAATTAACAAAATATAGCATTATTCATTTAATCACCAACAGGTCGTTCTAGGAGCTATTTTAATTTTAAAAACAGGAATTAATTACTGGATGATCCTAGTATCAGATTTCGTGGTTGTCACTTGCGCCATTTTAGTACACCACGTGTTATTCAAATTTCAATTTAATCATCTACATTGTTGCTTCGTAGCAGACTTTTGCTCCTAAAAACGAAAATATTCGTTGAGCACCAATATGGAAAAAAGTTCTGAATAGAGGACGAAAATACCTATTTACTGGTGTATCAATCATTTTTCCAAGTGCTTTCACTCAGAAGTGATAGGTCAGCAAACTTTTGAAAAATAAAAAAATAAGTAAATTTTGTTTTTTTTTCCTAAAAATTAAAATATTCGTTGAGCACCATTATGGAAAAGAGTTCCGAATAGGGGACAGAAATACCTATTTATTGATGTATTGAAAACTTTTCCAAGTACTTTCAGTCAGAAGTTATAGGTCAGCAAACTTTTGAAAAGTAGAAAAATAAGTAAAAAGTTTTTTCGTTCTAAAAAATAAAATATTCGTTGAGCACCAATATGGAAATGTGTTCCGAATAGGGGACAAAAATACCTATTTATTGAGGTATTGAACATTTTTCTAAGTACTTTCAATCAGAAGTTATCACTTTCTAAACATTGAAAAAATCTAATGTGATTATGTGTGTGCACACATGTATAAGCATAGCGGCAAACCGTATATAAAAAATGTAAACAAAAAATTAACAAAATATAGCATTATTCATTTAATCACCAACAGGTCGTTCTAGGAGCTATTTTAATTTTAAAAACAGGAATTAATTACTGGATGATCCTAGTATCAGATTTCGTGGTTGTCACTTGCGCCATTTTAGTACACCACGTGTTATTCAAATTTCAATTTAATCATCTACATTGTTGCTTCGTAGCAGACTTTTGCTCCTAAAAACGAAAATATTCGTTGAGCACCAATATGGAAAAAAGTTCTGAATAGAGGACGAAAATACCTATTTACTGGTGTATCAATCATTTTTCCAAGTGCTTTCACTCAGAAGTGATAGGTCAGCAAACTTTTGAAAAATAAAAAAATAAGTAAATTTTGTTTTTTTTTCCTAAAAATTAAAATATTCGTTGAGCACCATTATGGAAAAGAGTTCCGAATAGGGGACAGAAATACCTATTTATTGATGTATTGAAAACTTTTCCAAGTACTTTCAGTCAGAAGTTATAGGTCAGCAAACTTTTGAAAAGTAGAAAAATAAGTAAAAAGTTTTTTCGTTCTAAAAAATAAAATATTCGTTGAGCACCAATATGGAAATGTGTTCCGAATAGGGGACAAAAATACCTATTTATTGAGGTATTGAACATTTTTCTAAGTACTTTCAATCAGAAGTTATCACTTTCTAAACATTGAAAAAATCTAATGTGATTATGTGTGTGCACACATGTATAAGCATAGCGGCAAACCGTATATAAAAAATGTAAACAAAAAATTAACAAAATATAGCATTATTCATTTAATCACCAACAGGTCGTTCTAGGAGCTATTTTAATTTTAAAAACAGGAATTAATTACTGGATGATCCTAGTATCAGATTTCGTGGTTGTCACTTGCGCCATTTTAGTACACCACGTGTTATTCAAATTTCAATTTAATCATCTACATTGTTGCTTCGTAGCAGACTTTTGCTCCTAAAAACGAAAATATTCGTTGAGCACCAATATGGAAAAAAGTTCTGAATAGAGGACGAAAATACCTATTTACTGGTGTATCAATCATTTTTCCAAGTGCTTTCACTCAGAAGTGATAGGTCAGCAAACTTTTGAAAAATAAAAAAATAAGTAAATTTTGTTTTTTTTTCCTAAAAATTAAAATATTCGTTGAGCACCATTATGGAAAAGAGTTCCGAATAGGGGACAGAAATACCTATTTATTGATGTATTGAAAACTTTTCCAAGTACTTTCAGTCAGAAGTTATAGGTCAGCAAACTTTTGAAAAGTAGAAAAATAAGTAAAAAGTTTTTTCGTTCTAAAAAATAAAATATTCGTTGAGCACCAATATGGAAATGTGTTCCGAATAGGGGACAAAAATACCTATTTATTGAGGTATTGAACATTTTTCTAAGTACTTTCAATCAGAAGTTATCACTTTCTAAACATTGAAAAAATCTAATGTGATTATGTGTGTGCACACATGTATAAGCATAGCGGCAAACCGTATATAAAAAATGTAAACAAAAAATTAACAAAATATAGCATTATTCATTTAATCACCAACAGGTCGTTCTAGGAGCTATTTTAATTTTAAAAACAGGAATTAATTACTGGATGATCCTAGTATCAGATTTCGTGGTTGTCACTTGCGCCATTTTAGTACACCACGTGTTATTCAAATTTCAATTTAATCATCTACATTGTTGCTTCGTAGCAGACTTTTGCTCCTAAAAACGAAAATATTCGTTGAGCACCAATATGGAAAAAAGTTCTGAATAGAGGACGAAAATACCTATTTACTGGTGTATCAATCATTTTTCCAAGTGCTTTCACTCAGAAGTGATAGGTCAGCAAACTTTTGAAAAATAAAAAAATAAGTAAATTTTGTTTTTTTTTTCCTAAAAATTAAAATATTCGTTGAGCACCATTATGGAAAAGAGTTCCGAATAGGGGACAGAAATACCTATTTATTGATGTATTGAAAACTTTTCCAAGTACTTTCAGTCAGAAGTTATAGGTCAGCAAACTTTTGAAAAGTAGAAAAATAAGTAAAAAGTTTTTTCGTTCTAAAAAATAAAATATTCGTTGAGCACCAATATGGAAATGTGTTCCGAATAGGGGACAAAAATACCTATTTATTGAGGTATTGAACATTTTTCTAAGTACTTTCAATCAGAAGTTATCACTTTCTAAACATTGAAAAAATCTAATGTGATTATGTGTGTGCACACATGTATAAGCATAGCGGCAAACCGTATATAAAAAATGTAAACAAAAAATTAACAAAATATAGCATTATTCATTTAATCACCAACAGGTCGTTCTAGGAGCTATTTTAATTTTAAAAACAGGAATTAATTACTGGATGATCCTAGTATCAGATTTCGTGGTTGTCACTTGCGCCATTTTAGTACACCACGTGTTATTCAAATTTCAATTTAATCATCTACATTGTTGCTTCGTAGCAGACTTTTGCTCCTAAAAACGAAAATATTCGTTGAGCACCAATATGGAAAAAAGTTCTGAATAGAGGACGAAAATACCTATTTACTGGTGTATCAATCATTTTTCCAAGTGCTTTCACTCAGAAGTGATAGGTCAGCAAACTTTTGAAAAATAAAAAAATAAGTAAATTTTGTTTTTTTTTCCTAAAAATTAAAATATTCGTTGAGCACCATTATGGAAAAGAGTTCCGAATAGGGGACAGAAATACCTATTTATTGATGTATTGAACACTTTTCCAAGTACTTTCAGTCAGAAGTTATAGGTCAGCAAACTTTTGAAAAGTAGAAAAATAAGTAAAAAGTTTTTTCGTTCTAAAAAATAAAATATTCGTTGAGCACAAATATGGAAATGAGTTCTGCATAGGGGACAAAAATACCTATTTATTGATTGAATATTTTTCTAATTACTTTCAATCAGAAGTTATCACTTTCTAATCTTTGAAAAAATCGAATTAAATATACGTCTTATCTCAATGTGACTAAGCATAGCGGCAACCGTATATAAAATATTTAAATATATATATGTATATATTAATTTATTCTTATATATATACACTAAATTATTAACAAACAAAATGTTATTTTTATTAATAAAATTTTTTTAATAGGTCGATAATAGCGTTCATATTAATCATGAATTAATTCATTTCAGAAACAAAAGTGGCAATCTTATTAATGTATGGCAACATATTAAAGATATAAGAAAAAAATAATGTGGCAACACTCAGCCGTAGTCAAATTTACACAAAATATTCTGGCTGGTGGATGTGTATAAGCGAACTCCGCAAAATCCAGGCCATGATTTTGATACTTTTGGAACAAACCCAAAACAGTTGAACACACAGACTGGCTCAAGGCGAATTCATATAAGGTGTACTCGTCCTTACAACAAGTACAACATGCATTTTGTTTTTGCTTTTTGCCTAATCTGTCAAAAAACTCAAGTAAGGCGAATTCAATATTAAAGTGTAATTTAACATCAAACCAGTTTAATATTTATATTTATTGCTTCATTTCATGTGGAGGATCATAAAATGTTCGATGATGAGTTCAAACGCGTGTAGAAACAGAAGGAATAGAATATAAAACAACAGAAAAAATGGACGCTAATGAGTACACCTTATATGAATTCGCCTTGGACTTGCTGGTTGGATGTCCTTGGTCAACCATTTCTGCCAGAATTTTGATATTTAAAAAAAAATTGGAACACGCCCAAAAATAATTTAACACCCACCATAAAGTATACCAATTGTTTCGCAATTTTGAAGATATTTCAATAATATTTGGCACATACATTTTTTCTAGGCCTAAAGACGAAGCCGATTGACGGGACCACTTCAAATCAAATTTCGCTCCAAATAAGTTTTATATATGGGGTAATCATGGCACCTATGTTTCGATGATCCATAATTAGTCAAAGCTCCCATATAAGGCCCACTTCCGAAAATCATTTTAACCAGCATAAATCTTTTAAAAATTTTGATATCCACATGAAATTCAACAGAAATAAGTTTCATATAGACATAAATTACGCGTTCTAATCTTAACCAAAAAATATATCGAATGGAAATTTAAATAACGTCACATCAGATACTAAGTCCCCTTTTACAATGCAGAAATTGAAAGGCAGACAGACGAAGTTTGTGGGCGAGGGGTTGAAGATGTAGAGTGTGTAATACACGGGTTTAGGTTAGTTCAAAAGAGAATGAGAAAAATGTCTGCCTTTCAATTTCTTCATTGTAAAAGGGGACTAAGGCTAACAAACAAAAAAACGAGGAAAGATTTTATAAATTGGAAAATAACTTTATATTCCAATTCGCAGAGTTATGCAATTTTGTAATTCTAGTCAAACCACACTTCTGTTTTTGGTAACGGCACGCAATCGCATATTTTTGCTAATATCTTCAACTCCTTAGGGTCAATTGTTGCAATATTTTTCCGGAATAAAGTGGTACTTATTACTATAAATAATGAAGATATAGAAAATTTGTTGCTAGTAGCATCATTGATACAAAATTATTTGCTATTTTGTCGGTTTCATAGATTTTAAAAGAAGTATTAATATCGTGATCCTATTTCATAGAGAAATATACAGGCCTGTCACAGAATTCCATTCCGATCGAAAGTAGAATTAATTCCGTATTTTGCTTCTTCAGAAAAAGTAAAACGAAAATTTCTTTCGGAATGAAACCACTTTCAGTTTTCAAAGTGGAATTGATATTTCTTTGTAATTATTTGTGTTCTAACATTTTTAATCAGTTTCTGTAGCAAAAACTTCACATTTGCTTCAATATAAAAAAAGGTTTTCAAATTAAAATCAGAAATACAGAATTATTAAATATTTTTGGAATTAATAAATTATACGGAATCTGAAGAACCTAAAAAGGAAGCGATCGGAATTGTAACTATAGAAATGAAACCATTCCGAACAAAATGTGTGACAGGCCTGATACAGCATATAGGCTGAATTGAAAATAAGGTGTTATTTGGAAATCTAGTGCAAAGATGTGTAGAACCAAATGTTTTTTCTATTAACAAACTGCTAGTTAGTTAATTACAGTATCCAAAACCGAACATGCGGTTTCTAAACTCGATCGGTTCTCTTTAACTTTTCTGTTTTTTGACAAACCGGGTTTTTAAGGCGCTTAACCTGTTTTAACGAAATATATAAAGCTAATTTGAATATATTTTTGAAAAACGGATAATATTTTTAAAAATATTAACTTATTTTATAGAAAATTGTAGCATTTGACAATATTTCGCAAAAGATATAAAATATAATTGCTCCTTAAATATTCAAAGATGTCAAATTTGCAAAGACTGAAAGCTGGGTTAGCCGACCGATAGTGGAATGTAAACGTAATGAGAAAAAATTATTGAAATTTTAAAAGATAAATCCCTTGCTCAGTGCTTGAGCGACTATACATTCTTTCTTGTTTATTTATTTTTATTTTTCAGTTATTGAAGGCATACCGGATCCGGAATACATACATACTTTTTATACATACAGTTTGTAATGCATAAATTTGTTAATTTTTTTAAATAAATGTTATCGTTTTGTTTTAATTGAAATTCCATTTGTTATTTATTTTCTTAAAAAAACTAAAAATTAAATATAATAAAGCTTACAAACTATAAAAAAAAGAATATTTAATTGTTTTGTGGAGGTGTTGGTGGTGGAGTTTCTGGTACAGGTGGTGGTGTTGGGGTTGCAATTGGCGGTGCAAGCGTGGGTGGTGGTGGTATTGGGGTTGTTGTTGGTGGAACAGCCGTAGGTGGTGTTAGGGTTGTTGCTGTTGTGGGCGGTGGTGGTATAGCGGTAGGTGGTGTAGTTGTAGGTGGTGTAGTTGTAGGTGGTATAGCTGTAGGTGGAGTTGTTGCTGTTGGTGGTGTAGTCGTGGGTGGTGGTGGTATAGCCGTTGGTGGTGTGTTCGTGGGCGGTGGTGGTGACCAATACAGCTGGCCTTCTTGAATGGGTGGCCCATAATACTGCACACCATTGTAATACGGCTGTCCGTATATTGGCGGCGGGCCGTATGTTGGCGGCGGGCCGTATGTTGGCGGTGGGCCGTATGTTGCCGGTGGCCCGTAAGTAGCCGGTGGCCCGTAAGTAGCCGGTGGCCCATAAGTAGCCGGTGGTCCGTAAGTAGCCGGTGGCCCGTAAGTAGCCGGTGGACCATAAGTAGCCGGGGGCCCGTAAGTAGCCGGGGGCCCGTAAGTAGCCGGTGGCCCGTAAGTAGCCGGTGTGCCATACGGAGCCGGTGGACCATACGTAGCCGGTGGCCCGTATGTTTGCTGAGGATTTTGGCGATTTAGCGTATTATTTAAATTTGAACGCTAAACAAAAAGAAGTTAAAATAGCTTTAACATTTGGGGTTTTAAAGATATAATTATTTACTTACCCATCCTCCTCTTGTTACACCATATTGTCCCCGCCCACGACGACTATTGCGACGGCTTTTCAAAATTATTTTTAAGACATCCTTGAAGAAAATTATTAATAAAACATTTAAATAATTGTAAATTTATTAACAAGAAAAAATAAAATAATTTGTAACACTTACCAACGCTTCCTTCTCCATTGCGTAGTAATTTATAAATGGCGGCTTTTACTGGAAAAAGAGGCATTTGAAAAATCACCACTGTATATAGATATGGCAACTTTATAAAAAGGACTGGAATGAAACAACGCCTATAACTGTAAACTTTTTTTGATCCATTTAAAACAGTGATGCCGGATAGATTGATAGATTTTGGTTTTTCAAAAGCTGAAACATATTTGTTATGAAGTGCGGATTTTGAAAATTATTACTGTAAAATATTTAGGAAAATTTGTCTCCCGTGCTTTGCTTTGATTTTTTATGTTTTATAAGAAAAAAAAACTAATATATAAGGTTTATAATTATAAAATTTTATCAGTAACCTTTATAAACTAGACAAGTATGTAAAAATATTTCAGAATCAACTTCCGCATCGTTTTGCGCCAAATCAGGTTTAGTTTCATTTTCCATTTTGGAACATTTTTTAAATATTTTTTAAGATTTAGATTTATTGAGACTTCAGAAATTCAGTTTACATATGTTTTCTCTTAAAGCTAATTTTCTTTAAAAAAAACTTAGAACTATATGTATGATTCAAATCAGGTAACAAGAAATAGCATCACGCCGAATTAAAAAAAAGTTACTTGACATTAAAGAGTTTAGATTAGAGTATATCGTGCTTGCTCCCGGCACTAAATATTTTGGAAAATTTTGGAACACTATAATTTTATTTAACACCAAAGAATTTGGCAGCACTGTTTTTATGTGTATACAATTTCACCACACTAAAAATATGGCAATATTATAAAAAATATAGAATGGAACAGCGTTCATAACTGTAAACGTTATTATTGTATGTAATACAACATTTGTTTAAAATTAATTTTGCGTAATACAAATTTATATAAATTGTGTTATTAAATTTGTTGTATTAAATTGTATATAGAGGTAAGTACATGTAATTCTTACAAGTGAAATTAAATTCTATATAAAGAAAATTTTAAAAATAAGTTAACATCAATCACAATTTTGTTATTATGTTATTTTTTGAAAGTGTTAGAAACTAGTTGACTGTATTGCTGAATAAAATATAACTATTATTAATAGTTTCAAGTTTCTTCATATAAAGAATAACAATTTTCAACTAAAATAGTTACAAATTTTGTTAAAAATGTTTAATGTTACTTTTAGATATACTCAAGTAAAATGAGAGATTTCATTAAACTTGATGAAATTATTGCAAAGCAAGTTCAAATTGGAGACCTTGATCATCTCAACGATGGAATTGTCGAATGTATTATTAATGAATACAATGAAAATATGCCTGTGAATGGCAGAATTCGTAATATTGCTAAGAATAGAAAAATGATTTGCAACAAAGTAAGTAAACATAAATACATACTTGATTAACATATATTAATAGTATTAACCATTTTAGATAAGAAGATTACCGAAAAAACTGTCAAAAATTAATATTATATCAACGAATGCATCCAAAAGCTCACATGCATTAGAAGAGGAAACAAATTGCTCTGAACCATTGTTAAATGAAGCTGAACAGTGCGCATTAGAAGCTTTAATAAATCTATGCGAAACGGAAGAAGTTAGTAGTCCAAAATTATTTGTATGTAGTTATTAAAATGTTTAATTATATTTAATTCTAGCAATATAAAGTACAGAACATTACATTGGAAGCTCAGAAACCAGACAACGCATGTTTTAGTGTGGATGAAATGTCCGCTATAGATGCATTCAAAAGCATCCCATTAGAACACCTGCCATTAGAAAATGGGCTTTTAAGTCAAGAAGAAATGTGCGCTTTAGATGCTTTGATTAGCTTATGTGAATGCATAGAAGTAAGCGACATTCAACTTCGTGCATCAAATATGATGCCAGTTGAAAATATAATGACATTTTTGGAAGAAGAAATGGTAAATAATTTAAGAATTCATAAATTTCTTATATTGATAGCAATTTATTATTTCAGATTGATGAAAGTCATAATTTTATGGAAGAGTGTCATGTAAAGGTAAGATCAAATATAAAATATACTAATGTGGTTTTTATAATTTATTTTTTATTTCTAAGGAAAATGAGTGTGACATTATGACACATCAAGTTCGAAATGGTAAGTTAAAAAAAACTATTTAATTTTCTTAAATAACTTTAACAATTTAAGTTTTTCTTGAAAGATATAAACAGACATTTATTTTACATTTCAAAATCAGAAAAACTATTTTTAAAGCAGTTTTTTTCACCAAATTTTTTTAATAAAATAAAAATATATATTTCTTTCAACAATGAAATGATTCTGATTAATTGTAGAAGAATCATTATAGTAAAATTCGTATTTTTGTGAAAAATTGGAACAAATTTTCTTAACAAAATTAGTTTTAACAATCAAAATTTCTATAATAATTTTATATTTTTTATAATATTTTTTGTTCACCAAAGATATTTTTATACTTTGTTTATAGACGAAGAACCAGTAATTAATGAGAAAAAATCGAATATTGAAATTGGTAAGTGTGTTCAGTCTTCATTGAAAAAAATTGATTTTAAATTTAATTTGTCTAAATAAATTTAAAAAAAATGTTGGCCATTAAACATTTTTTGTTGTTTTTTAATTATTTGTAAAACAAAAAATTTTTCTGCGATTTTTTTTCTAAAAAAAAATTTTCAACATAATAACTTTTTCCTAAAAATTAATTGATAACAAAATTAGTTTGTCACAAAAAACTTTTTAATAAATTTTCAAAATTTTATTCTAAATATATATATTTTTCTTAAATTTTTGTTTATAGACAAAGGACCTGTATCTGTTCAGGATCATTCGTATGTTCAAATTGGTAAGTTTTTTAAACTTTCATAAATAAATATGGGGAATTTCACGTCAAGTGAACAAACTTTTGAAACCGATGTCTTCCTATCGGGATAAAAAGACCTAAGCTTTCTTTTGAAAAAAAGTTTTTGATTTTGGAAAAAAAGTCAAAATTTTTTTATTTTTATACCCTTCACCATGAGTGGCAAGGGTATATATAAGTTTGTCATTCCGTTTGTAATTTCTACATTTTTCATTTGCGATCCCACAAAGTATATATATTCAGGATCGTTATAGATAGCGAAGTCGATATAGCAATGTCCGTCTGTATGTTGAAATCAACTTTCCGTATCCCCCAAATAACTTACAAACATGATTTATACATCAATATATCTGGAACTCTCCCGGCTAGGTTGGTAAAAAAAATCGGCCCACAAATGGCTGAGATATAAGAAAAAACCGGGACAACCTCGATTTTTGATCTATATCTGGATTACTAAGTCATTAATATAGACAATATGGATATCTAATGATAGATATTTCAAAATCCATTGCAACGATGTATATAAGGCTATAGTAATTTGGACCTACAATGGGTCAAAATCGGAAAACAAATTTTTTAACCCGAATTTTTTTTTTTACCAAAAAATTTTTTGTCATACATTTTTTTCACTAATAATTTAAAAAAAAAAATTTTTTAAAATTAAAAAAAAATTTGGAAAATAATTTCAAAAATTTTGAAATTTTTTTTTAAATTTTAAAAACAATTTTGAAATTTTTTTGTTTACCTAAAAATATTTAAAATTTGTATTTTAAAGTATAATTTGGTGAAGGGTATATAAGATTCGGCACAGCCGAATATAGATCTCTGAATTGTTTTTTTTTTCACTAATAAATTTAAAAAACAATTTTTTTAAAAATTCCAAAAAATGTTTGAAAAAAAAATTAAAAAAAAAAAAATTTATATAATTTTGAAAATTTTTATATAATTTAAAAAAAATTTTAAATTTTCAAAAACAATTTTGAAAATAAAAATTTCAAAATTTCAGAGAGTTCTTGACCGATTTTGTTGAAATAGTGTCTGAATTACTATCCAATAGAACTATCCTCAGTGCAAACTGCATCCCGATCGGAAGACATCGGTTTCAAAAGTTTGTCATCTTGACTTGAAATCCACCATATATTTAAATTAAACTGAAATATATAAAGAATTTTTTGTTATAAAATACAAAAACATTATAAAAAATTTTAATATTTTATTACAGGTCAAGAATGTGTCAATGCTGGAAAAAATTGTAATTCAAATATAGAGGGCATTTTAACCAATTTCGTAGACCAATTAAAAGGTATGCTTGAAAATCTTTTTGAAAAATATTATAAATATAATATAGACAAAGAAATAAATTATAATAATAATGCATATGATAAATTACGCAATAGTGAATTGAATGTAACAAATTGCAGTAATAATGAAAATAAATGTGACAACATTTTAAATAATGATACAATTTCAATAAAAAATAATATAAGTTTCAATGAAAGTTTAAATAATGCTTTAAATAGTAGCAATATAACTCTGGGGCCTTTTGAAATCTCAGATAGAAGTTTAAAAGTATCAAAATATAAAAAATATAGAAAGATTCCTAATCCAAAGGAAAAACTTAATCGAAATGTTAATCGATCAATAGGCGTGGCAACAAAACGAACAAGAGATTTTAAAAAAAATATTTTGGATTGTGAGTTCGAAATTCCCCCAAAACTCATTTTTGGAGCCAAAGATGATACAAAATTAAAGCTATCTAAAAATAAATTTGTACTTGACGTCATTCGCCAGGAATATTTAAAAATTAACAATGCATGCGTTATATCATTCTTCAGTACCAAATATTTAGCATCCGGTTTACTGGTGTATGGACGTTGTACTTTTACTGATTGCTCCAAATACAGATTTAAAATAAGTTCAGATGGAAAAGTTTCGGTATATAGAACTGGACAAATTTTTCATGCTAATGAAGAAAAACGTATTCCGCAGATGAGAGGCGTAGCTCGTAAATTGGTGAAAAAAGATTTACGTCAACAAAGCGCTTATCTTTACAGAAAAAAGCAAATTCTTAATGCATCAGATGACATTGCAAAGAGCGGAAATATGCAAAATATACAAAATCTTCCAACTTTGCATAAATGCAGTTCTGAAGGAAAATCAGAAACTTGGCTTCATGGAGATCCTTTTCATGAGGTATTCTTAATGCAACAGAAACATTACAAAGACTATATTCAATATATGGCATCGCCTTTAGCTGTATATTGCTGGGGAATAGCTACGTTTATTACATTTGCCGAAAATCCAGAAATTCTTAAAGACGCTAATTTTACAATTCATTTTGATGCATCTGGACAAAGTGTGCGCCAAATTGAATGTGCGGACAAGCGTATTTTGGTCTATAAGATTGTTATAAGAATAAAAAAGCTGAAATTGATTTTTCCTGTCGTAACAGCTATTCTATCTCGCCACACTCTATACGATATATCTTTTATTTTGGAAAAATTGAAGCTATTTTGCATCGAATGCAAATTCAAGTGGCCATTCTTTGAAAGAGTATGCACAGATGTCAGTTATGCTCTATTTGGAGCAGTTTTAAAAAGCTGCAACAATGAAACTATATCAGAATATCTTTCGAGCTGCTATCGCTTTTTAGAAAATTCCAGTATTAATAAGAAACCGAAAGTCATAGTACAATGGTGCAAATCCCATTATATACATATAATGTGCAAAGACTTAAATAATAAAATCGGTAAACATAATACTATGCGACATTTTCTTAAGCATGTTTTGACTATGGCATTTGATCTCAAAACTCTGGGAGAGTGTAAATTTTGGTTTAAACACATATTTATTGTTCTCCTCTATCCCAAAAAAAATTACGTATTTACGGAAAGTCTTAATATTCTAAGAAGAAATATACTGGAGATGGATGAAATCGATTATGGAAATCTCAATCTTATAGACGATGAAGAAATAAGCAATTTAGAATCTATTGCTAGCCGAAGTCCATTCAAAAAAATATTTTTAAAAATATATGAAGATATAGGTAATGACATCAAAAATCAATCCGTGAAAGGTGACGACAATGAATATGGAAATGAAGACATATGTAACTTTGTCATCAATAAATATTGTCCATTTCTTCCTATGTGGACAAATATAATGGGAATTTTAATAGATCCTTCCGGAGATCATATAAGCAATGCGCCAGTTGAATTCAGTTTTTTTTTGCAAAAGCATATCATTTTAAAGAATAATTCGATGCGGCCTGGAGATTTTATAAAAGCTGATCGAGAAGACAACATAACTACCTTAAAGGAACTGAGATATAAGTACAACATGTTTGAAGAAGTAAATATCCATGCTACCAAATCAAAGAAATTAGCTTCGAAGAAATCAGATGATACAAACAACTCTCTGCCCCCAGAAGAAGGATGGTATAAACCAGATTCAAGAAAACAGAAAGCCATAAATCCAAAGCATTTGTTTAGTGCAAAAAAAAACAACAAGTTTGAAAAACAAGCAGAAAATGTCAAAGATATTAAAACTGAACCAAGAAAACAAAAGTCCATAAATCCAAAGAAATTGCTTAGTTCCAAGAAAACCAAAAAATTTGAAAAACAACCAGAAGATGTCCAGGATATTATTGATGTTGAGATGTTAAATAAACGGGATAACAAGGAACACAGTTATTGCACGCCAAGCTTAATTTTCGAAACCAGAAAAAATGAAAAAATCAAATATTTTCTTTTCAGATACAATGACTTATTTAGTTCAATCTATCCCACATTAAAGCAACTTCAAATCGGTTTCTACAATTTCTTGGATAGTGAAGATTGGGAATCATTGAAGAAAGGATGTTTGCTAACAAATTTTGTAGTCGATTGTGCAATATTCGGCTGTATTAAAGAAAACGCTAAAAATGTTCTATGCTTGCCATGCCAAATTAATGAAATTAACTTTGAAAAGGCTAATACACTATTATCGTTTACACCTGAACTACTAATTATTCCAATTTTGAAAAATGGGCATTTTAATCTTTGCGTTTTAAAACCTTCAACACTTGAATTTTTCTTCATCGACTCTCTTTATGATGACAGCGGAAAGAGTCATTACAATAACTTTATATCGAATGCCTGCAAAAATAAATGGAAATTCATTCAAATTTTACAACGAACAAAGCAGGATGATGCCGTTAGTTGCGGTGTTTTTGTAATATTATACGTTATACGTTTCTTAAACGGCGAGCAAATGATGAACTTACCTCTTCCCAATCAGTTTAGAGAAGAAATAAAGTCAATTTTAATTAAATATGCTGACGATTGTTCGAAATTTTGTTGCCACTGCGGAAACTTAAAAAAAAATAGAAATAAATGTTCTTGCTGCAATTATAGAGTTTGTAAAGACTGCATAATCAATAAGTACAAAAATTCATTCACTATATGTAAAATATGTAGTAATAACATTTTAAATTAAAGAAGTGTGTTAAAAATGCCAAAAAGCCATCAATATTTATTTTTATATAACATTATTTATTTGCATGATATTATTTATTTTATATTTATTTGCATGATATTATTTTTTTATTTATTTGCATGACTTTATTATTTATTTATTGCATGACAAAAATGAGTGGAAAAAAAAAATCACACTTCTATAAAAACACTCATAAAATTATGGCTCAATTGTATGATGAAATCAAGGCATATATTATTTAAGTATTTAATTATATATATAAAGCAATATGATGGTTTAGGCCTATTGGGGATGCCAGCCATTAAAAATAATTGGCAACGCGCTTAGTGTAGTACCTCAATGGTAGTGTGGAAATCTACACAATTATTAAATTAACAATTATCCGTTATTTTATTCAAAGACAAAAATAGTACTATGTAAACCTAATCTTGACTTATCGAAGATTACGAAGATTTTCATCAGATAGTGTACCCTAAAACGAAATAAAAAAGTGGTTAAAAAGTTAATAAATCATAATAAATTCTTTATTTCCATGTACTTGGGACTACTTACCGCTGATCATCGGAAGAATTGGTCCAATTACGGCGATGGTTACAGGTCAGCATGTTTGTCCATTTTTGAAATTATCATCAGATAGTGTACCCTAAAACGAAATAAAAAAGTGGTTAAAAAGTTAATAAATTATAATAAATTCTTTATTTCCAGGTACTTGGGACTACTTACCGCCCGCCGCCAACATACGGCCCGCCGCCAATATACGGACAGCCGTATTACAATGGTGGGCAGTATTATGGGCCACCCATTCAAGAAGGCCAGCTGTATTGGTCACCACCACCGCCCACGAACACACCACCAACGGCTATACCACCACCACCCACGACTACACCACCAACAGCAACAACTCCACCTACAGCTATACCACCTACAACTACACCACCTACCGCTATACCACCACCGCCCACAACAGCAACAACCCTAACACCACCTACGGCTGTTCCACCAACAACAACCCCAATACCACCACCACCCACGCTTGCACCGCCAATTGCAACCCCAACACCACCACCTGTACCAGAAACTCCACCACCAACACCTCCACAAAACAATTAAATATTCTTTTTTTTATAGTTTGTAAGCTTTATTATATTTAATTTTTAGTTTTTTTAAGAAAATAAATAACAAATGGAATTTCAATTAAAACAAAACGATAACATTTATTTAAAAAAATTAACAAATTTATGCATTACAAACTGTATGTATAAAAAGTATGTATGTATTCCGGATCCGGTATGCCTTCAATAACTGAAAAATAAAAATAAATAAACAAGAAAGAATGTATAGTCGCTCAAGCACTGAGCAAGGGATTTATCTTTTAAAATTTCAATAATTTTTTCTCATTACGTTTACATTCCACTATCGGTCGGCTAACCCAGCTTTCAGTCTTTGCAAATTTGACATCTTTGAATATTTAAGGAGCAATTATATTTTATATCTTTTGCGAAATATTGTCAAATGCTACAATTTTCTATAAAATAAGTTAATATTTTTAAAAATATTATCCGTTTTTCAAAAATATATTCAAATTAGCTTTATATATTTCGTTAAAACAGGTTAAGCGCCTTAAAAACCCGGTTTGTCAAAAAACAGAAAAGTTAAAGAGAACCGATCGAGTTTAGAAACCGCATGTTCGGTTTTGGATACTGTAATTAACTAACTAGCAGTTTGTTAATAGAAAAAACATTTGGTTCTACACATCTTTGCACTAGATTTCCAAATAACACCTTATTTTCAATTCAGCCTATATGCTGTATCAGGCCTGTCACACATTTTGTTCGGAATGGTTTCATTTCTATAGTTACAATTCCGATCGCTTCCTTTTTAGGTTCTTCAGATTCCGTATAATTTATTAATTCCAAAAATATTTAATAATTCTGTATTTCTGATTTTAATTTGAAAACCTTTTTTTATATTGAAGCAAATGTGAAGTTTTTGCTACAGAAACTGATTAAAAATGTTAGAACACAAATAATTACAAAGAAATATCAATTCCACTTTGAAAACTGAAAGTGGTTTCATTCCGAAAGAAATTTTCGTTTTACTTTTTCTGAAGAAGCAAAATACGGAATTAATTCTACTTTCGATCGGAATGGAATTCTGTGACAGGCCTGTATATTTCTCTATGAAATAGGATCACGATATTAATACTTCTTTTAAAATCTATGAAACCGACAAAATAGCAAATAATTTTGTATCAATGATGCTACTAGCAACAAATTTTCTATATCTTCATTATTTATAGTAATAAGTACCACTTTATTCCGGAAAAATATTGCAACAATTGACCCTAAGGAGTTGAAGATATTAGCAAAAATATGCGATTGCGTGCCGTTACCAAAAACAGAAGTGTGGTTTGACTAGAATTACAAAATTGCATAACTCTGCGAATTGGAATATAAAGTTATTTTCCAATTTATAAAATCTTTCCTCGTTTTTTTGTTTGTTAGCCTTAGTCCCCTTTTACAATGAAGAAATTGAAAGGCAGACATTTTTCTCATTCTCTTTTGAACTAACCTAAACCCGTGTATTACACACTCTACATCTTCAACCCCTCGCCCACAAACTTCGTCTGTCTGCCTTTCAATTTCTGCATTGTAAAAGGGGACTTAGTATCTGATGTGACGTTATTTAAATTTCCATTCGATATATTTTTTGGTTAAGATTAGAACGCGTAATTTATGTCTATATGAAACTTATTTCTGTTGAATTTCATGTGGATATCAAAATTTTTAAAAGATTTATGCTGGTTAAAATGATTTTCGGAAGTGGGCCTTATATGGGAGCTTTGACTAATTATGGATCATCGAAACATAGGTGCCATGATTACCCCATATATAAAACTTATTTGGAGCGAAATTTGATTTGAAGTGGTCCCGTCAATCGGCTTCGTCTTTAGGCCTAGAAAAAATGTATGTGCCAAATATTATTGAAATATCTTCAAAATTGCGAAACAATTGGTATACTTTATGGTGGGTGTTAAATTATTTTTGGGCGTGTTCCAATTTTTTTTTAAATATCAAAATTCTGGCAGAAATGGTTGACCAAGGACATCCAACCAGCAAGTCCAAGGCGAATTCATATAAGGTGTACTCATTAGCGTCCATTTTTTCTGTTGTTTTATATTCTATTCCTTCTGTTTCTACACGCGTTTGAACTCATCATCGAACATTTTATGATCCTCCACATGAAATGAAGCAATAAATATAAATATTAAACTGGTTTGATGTTAAATTACACTTTAATATTGAATTCGCCTTACTTGAGTTTTTTGACAGATTAGGCAAAAAGCAAAAACAAAATGCATGTTGTACTTGTTGTAAGGACGAGTACACCTTATATGAATTCGCCTTGAGCCAGTCTGTGTGTTCAACTGTTTTGGGTTTGTTCCAAAAGTATCAAAATCATGGCCTGGATTTTGCGGAGTTCGCTTATACACATCCACCAGCCAGAATATTTTGTGTAAATTTGACTACGGCTGAGTGTTGCCACATTATTTTTTTCTTATATCTTTAATATGTTGCCATACATTAATAAGATTGCCACTTTTGTTTCTGAAATGAATTAATTCATGATTAATATGAACGCTATTATCGACCTATTAAAAAAATTTTATTAATAAAAATAACATTTTGTTTGTTAATAATTTAGTGTATATATATAAGAATAAATTAATATATACATATATATATTTAAATATTTTATATACGGTTGCCGCTATGCTTAGTCACATTGAGATAAGACGTATATTTAATTCGATTTTTTCAAAGATTAGAAAGTGATAACTTCTGATTGAAAGTAATTAGAAAAATATTCAATAAATAAATAGGTATTTTTGTCCCCTATGCAGAACTCATTTCCATATTTGTGCTCAACGAATATTTTATTTTTTAGAACGAAAAAACTTTTTACTTATTTTTCTACTTTTCAAAAGTTTGCTGACCTATAACTTCTGACTGAAAGTACTTGGAAAAGTGTTCAATACATCAATAAATAGGTATTTCTGTCCCCTATTCGGAACTCTTTTCCATTATGGTGCTCAACGAATATTTTAATTTTTAGGAAAAAAAAACAAAATTTACTTATTTTTTTATTTTTCAAAAGTTTGCTGACCTATCACTTCTGAGTGAAAGCACTTGGAAAAATGATTGATACACCAGTAAATAGGTATTTTCGTCCTCTATTCAGAAATTATTTCTATATTGGTGCTCAACGAATATTATATGTGTTAGAACGAAAAAACTTTTTACTTATTTTTCTACTTTTCAAAAGTTTGCTGACCTATAACTTCTGACTGAAAGTACTTGGAAAAGTGTTCAACACATCAATAAATAGGTATTTCTGTCCCCTATTCGGAACTCATTTCCATAATGGTGCTCAACGAATATTTAAGGGAAAAAAAATCAAAATTTACTTATTTTTCTACTTTTCAAAAGTTTGCTGTCATATTACATCTGAATGAAAGCACTTAGGATAATGATCGATACATCATTTAATAGATATTTTGGTCCTCTATTCAGAACTTTTTTCCATATTGGTGCTCAACGAATATTTTCGTTTTTAGGAGCAAAAGTCTGCTACGAAGCAACAATGTAGATGATTAAATTTAAATTTGAATAATATGTTGTCGAATGAAATGGCGCAAGTGACAACCATGAAATCTGATTCTATAGATTTGCAGTTATTCATTTCCGTTTTTTATTTTAAAATATCGTTTAAAATAACTCTATGATGAGTCCACAAATAAAGCAATATTTTTGCCATGCTTTTATTTACATTTTAATGACACGTGCTCACCCATATATACAAAATACTACCTTTTTATACAACTCTGAAAAAAGTTTGCTAAAAATGAAAAAAGTTTGTTAAAAAGTTTGTTTTCTTCAGCTCGGTCCCTTAAAGACAGTAATTGTCACAAATGTCTTATCACTTGGCTGACTCCATTTTATATATTTTGGTCATTTGACACGTGTGTGCAATTTGCAGTGCAGAGAGAAGACAATTGGTTACTTTATACATCCAAAGTAATCTAGCGTGAAGACAATTGACACTTAAGTGTCTAAGTAATGTGGAGTGTAGTCACTTTAAATGTTTTGTGAATAATTCGTACAAACTGGTTTTTTACAAATTGTGTTGATATAATTCTCATATAGTTTATTTTTATTTTTGCTTAAGTATACTGATATCACATGTAACATATCATGAAGTCAATAGTCACTTTAGTGCCTCTTAGTAACCTATGTAATCAAAAGGGTCAATTGACCCCCTGCTTAGGACATGCACATGTTAAAATAACTAGTCAAGTAGCTGATCAAGTAACCAGTTACAAAGCTAGCAAGGTAACTGACGCTATGTAACCAGTATGTGAATCCAATGCGTTGCCTACTTTGGTCCAGCTATTAGACAGTCCCATTGTAATCAAAAAGAGACAATTGACCCCCTGCCTAGGACATGCCCGTGTTAAAATGACTAGTCACGTGGCTATTGAAGTAACTAGCTCCCACCCTAAATGATGGGTAAAATCACTAGTTCGGTACTGTCTCCTAGAACTGCTGGGATTCTTTCACTCACTGACATTGAAAAGTGAGTGAGTATTGTGTCCTACAAAAATAAAACGATCATTCGAATGTAGGTTTGTTATGTATGTATATGATCGTATGCTGCCGCGTATATATTTTTGTTTCAAGAATTATTAGAGTTATTCAAATTGTTTTTGTTTTCATGAAGGAATTTTTATATGTCTGCTATTGAATGAATGTGAATTTATTTATGGTATGGTGATGTAGAATGAAATAAAGAAAGAGTATTGCTACAGTTTGTAAGTAAATTTCATAAAAACACAAGTAAGAAAGTATGTTCGGTCAAGCCCGACCATATAATACCCTACACCAAGTAAATGAGTAAAAATATTTTTCTTTTAAAATATTAATAATTTCTATTTTTGAGTGATTTTCGGAAGTGGGCCTTATATGGGAGCTATGACCAATTATGGACCGATCACCATAAAATTAGGTCGTTTGAGTTATGTCTATATTAAAGTTAACTATGTTGAATTTTGTGTGTATACCAACATTTTTAAGCGATTTATGCACGTTAAAGTGATTTTCGGAAGCGGGTCTATATGGGAGCTATGACTAATTATGGACCCATCGTAACAAAATTTGGTGACATGAATTTTGTATATATAAAAATTATTTGGAGCGAAATTTGTGTAGATACATAGATAAATTAAACATTTATGACCGATAAAGTCCAATTTCGAGGGGACATTTGTATGGGGGCTAGGTGAAATAATAGACCGATTTCAGCCAGTTTCAATAGGCTTGGTCCATGGGCCGAAAAAGTAATATGTACCAAATTTGATCGAAATATCTTCAAAATTGCGACCTGTACTCTGCGCACAAGGTTTACATGGACAGCCAGCCAGCCAACCAGACGGACGGACGGACATCGTGATTCTAAGTCGATCGGTATACTTTAAGGTGGGTGTTAGACTAATATTTTTGGGCGTTACAAACATCTGCACAAACGCATAATACCCTCCCCACTATGGTGGTGTAGGGTATAATAATGAAAAAGGGAAATACATAATTGTTATTGGTAAAATAATAATTGTAATTGAAAGTATGTAATTAGTAAAAAAAATACTATTTCAAAAATACATTAGTGGGATTATATCTAACAAAACACATAATTAAAAAAATACGAAGTACTGATATTCTTAATTAAATTAGCAATATTATTTCAATCACTTTTTTTAGAAAACATATATCTTATGCACTTTTTTACTATACTGCTACATCATCAGAACATTTGTCAGCTGCCATGAGCGACCTATCGTGGGTTTTTCGCTGTTTTTTGGAATGACAGTTTAGAATTTCTGAATTTAAAGAATAAGATTTATAAAATCTTATTCCTTAAATTTATATATTGTTATATCATAATTAAGTTAATGTTGAAAATATATAAATTGTATCGCAAAACTATTTTTCTTTCGTATTTTTAGTAGACATTTTGTTGATAATATACATATATATAAGTTTTAAAAGTCAGGTAAAAAAAATTGCAACAATATTCATTTTGGTTTAATTATTGTCACATTTTTATTTTGGATCACAATTATCAGATCATCAAAATATTTTTCCTTTTTCAAATTCTAGTTAATATCTTGAGATTTTTGGTAATTTTATTATTTTGTGGTAAAAGAATACATTATAGTTAGTGAATGTTCTGCTTAACAAATATTGTCTAAACATTTGGTTAGCATCGGAAATTAGAAATAATAAAAAAAAAATTAACTCTTTTTTCCGGAAAAATATTAGTTTAAATAAAATACAATTTTATTTTTTAAAATTTTAATCAATTATTTCACGCATACATCTCTAATTGTCAAAAGACTGTGTTTTTACAACTAACAACAGAAATAATTGATTTAATTCACTACAAGCAATTCTCAAAATGAGCTAAAAGAGCGACCTAATTCATTTCAGTGAGCTGAGCTGAAAAGAGCGGTCACTTCACTGAGCTAATAAACCCAACTCTAAAACAAACAGAACAGAAAACGAATAAAAACCTAAAACTTTTCTGTTGGCTTTCATTTATCTAGCAAACAACAAATTTTTACGTTTCCGTATCATTAATGTAGCAAACTATTTTTCCCCTTTAGAAAAAGAAGGATCTAAAGTTTAGATTCTAAACCAGCGAGCTGCAGTGAGCTCTCAAATGAGCTCTCTTGTTTTTATTTTCACATGTACGCAAGCACACACATTCAGGCCTGCCAGATTTGCCGATTTATCGGCATTTTGCCGATTTTATACCTTAAAAATAGCAAAGTGCCGATTTCGCGATTTTTGTTCCAAAAATGCCGATTTTTTACCTAATTCTAAAAACTTGGTTACTTTATATATTTTGAATATTTTCGCAACTCTAAATACTTCAACAAAACTATTTGCAAAATATGTATGTTATTTTGTTCGATAGTGAAAAGGAAATAACAATTTTAAATCTTTAAATATGATTAATCTTCAATTTATTATGGAAGGAAAATATAAATATATGATGATTTTGAAATTAATTTACCAACGTTTTGAAAAACAGTTTGTGGACAAAAGCGTGGCGGTAAAACATCTGCATTCCCATTGTTAGAAAAATTTATTCAACAAATAATGATACTGCCACATTCTTCTGTGAATGTTAAACGTATTTTTAGTCAGGTCAATCTTAATAAAACTAAATGTCCATGTTCCCTTGTAACCGTACCTTTAGAAGGTGTTCTTTATTCTAAAGATTTTTTAAAATATAACAATTCAAATTGTTTTGAAAAGAAACAAGAAAGATATTTTAAACTTGACAGACTCAAGCATGTATTCTTAAAAATTTAAAACCAATTTTCATTTCATCATTATTTTTACTTAAATATTTAACTAAAAAACTTGAACATATCTTATATAATTAAAGTATATATTTACTATATATGTATGTACATTACGCCGGGTCGAATTGTATGGGCGATTAAAAAGTAAAAATTCGTATAGCAGAAACACAATCTACGGAAAATTCTAACAATGTTTCCTCAAGAAACAATAGGTCTATTATCCAATAAAAATACATTAAAAACAATTAAGAGTGCTATATTCGGCTATGCCGAATCTTATATACCCTTCACCTTTGTTGTGGATGCATTATTATTTTTTATAATTAGTATATATGTATGTACATTGCCCACTTTCAGCGTACAGCATCCTAAATTTATCAAGAACACAAATTCTCGACAGTATGTCTGACAGAATTGTTGAAGATTTGGATCCCGGAGATATCTGGGGCCTTCAGAAAATTGATTTCAACAGACAGACAGACGGACATGGCTTAATCGACTCCGCTATCTATAAGGATCCAGAATATATATACTTTATAGGGTCGGAAATGAAAAATGTAGAAATTACAAACGGAATGACAAACTTATATATACCCTTCTCACGAAGGTGAAGGGTATAAAAATAATACTGAAATATCATTGGATAAAAGACGAAATGTGTAAGATATGATTTGATTTTAGACCTGTGGTTTCTTGGGGAAAATTTCATAGAATTTTCCGTAGAATGCGTTTCTGCTATACGTTTTTTTGTGAAAAAAATCACCCACCCTAATGTACATATGTATGTATAAATAAAAATTTAAAATAATGAAAATTTAGACATAAAATTTTATCTTTGTATAACATAACATTAATATGTTGATTGCTGAATTGATTTCATTTGTTTTGATATATATTTTTTTTTAACAATAATGTTTGATTTCATACATTTATAATAAGTGTTTTTTTAATTGCCGATAATTTGCCGATTTTTTAAATCTATATGCCGATAAATGCCTATTTTTTTTGATAAAGTTGCCGATTTTCCTTTAAAATTATCTGGCACCCCTGCACACATTGTATAAAAACAGTCAGTCTCGCATGAGCATTGATAGAAGCAGGTTGTGTTAAGGCCTAGTTAGTTTGTACGTTCCGTTCCGTTCCGAATCAGCTGTTTTGTTTTTAGCATAGGGAAAGTTGTGTATGTCGTTAGTTTTTCTGTAATGTTGCCGTTCTGTTGCGGATGAATCTGTTGAAAACAGAATTTTGTCCGCAACGTTAAGTGACAGCTAAAACAGCTGATACATATATACACAAAAATGCCAACAATATGAAAGCAGTGGTGCCAACATTTTTGAAAGGGAAATATTTATTATTAAAAGAATAAAAAATATAATATTTTCAAAAAAACATTGAAATTTAATAAAATAAATAAAAATTTCTTTTAATGTATGTACTATTTATGTAAAAAAATTAGTTTAAATTAAATCATTAACAAAAAATATATGTATGTATTTATAAAAATGTTCACAATAATATGTTGAAGGTCTAAATACAAAAAACACTAAAAATAGTAACAAAATCACCAAGATGGTTTTTTGGTTATTATTTTAAAAACAGCTGATACGATCTTACGGAAAAACTAACTGCAATAAAACAGCATTCAGAACGGCACAGAACAGAAACGTTACAGAACGCAAAGACTAATGGAGCCTTTACGCTTTTATGTTTGTTTATTTCATTATTTCAACTATTTGTTTTTGCCAGAGAATAATTCTCAACTCATACAACTACAATATCTAAAAACTGTAGTGGTGTGAGTTTGCATTTCGCTGATCTAAACCAGTAATGCGCAGCCCATACCACAATTGTGGAAAATAAAATCACACGTATTCTTATGCTCTTACATTTTAGTAGTCGTTGTCCACTCAACGAGACAACTAGGAATACGCATGAGCACTGGTGTATGACTTTTTCTTTATTTTTTCAGTTTTTGTATTTGTGTGTTTGTAGGTGCACTGAATAAAATAAAGAATTGAATGTGTTGGTGAGAGTAAGTGTATTGGTGAGAGGATTTATTTTTCCGAACCTCCCCAGCGGCGAAATTTTTGAGGCCTTCAGCTATAAGGCCTTCTGTAAGACCTTCCTAGACCTTTTTTTAGATCCAGTACTCATGCTCGCTTGCCTTCTCAGGAAGGCCTTATGGAAGGCCTTCATACTCCCTTCTATGTTGTTTTTTATTATGTGTATACATTGTATACATACGTTAATGTCCCGTTACAAAATCACATTCCAAAGCAGTGATGTTAACCGTACGGTAATTACCGTATTGTACGGTAATTTAGACCTCCGTACGGTAGGCAGGTAATTTCTACATTTGTACGGTAATTTTAAAAAGTTTAAATTTTTAAAAATTATATCCTAACCCCCATTAACACGAAGACTGGTTATGCCTTAACTAATAGTTATACAGTCGGTTAAAATTATTTTTGTATGAAAACTGTCAGTATAACTATTAGTTAAAACATAACCAGACTTCGTGTTACTGGGCGTAAACGTTATATTTCCATAATGTGTCTACATATAATGTACATATTTCTCATTAAAATAATCATAAAACTTTGAGGATCATGATAACCAACTACCACTAGACAAAATATATCTACGCGGTAAAGTGATCGCAAGTCTTTCAAGTATGGATATTTCAACATACAAATTAGTATTAAAAACTGATCGTAATAAATCCCCAATTGTTCGATACCAATATTTCTATAATTCCTTTAGTTTTGCATTTCCCAGAAGCTGTTGAAATGGATGAATTTAAATAAATAGATACGGAATTTATATTATAAGGCAAATAAATGATGTTGATAAAAATGGCATTCTGCTGTTTTACAAATATGGTCCTATATTCAAAACCCACTATCTTTGATATTCACGAAAATTACTTTTTGATAGTAAAATGTTCAGTAAAACAGCCCTCATCTATGGTGTGAATTCCTTACAACCTATTGTCTTTTGCTGTTTTATTTGAATTTTTGTTTTTCTCTATGTTATACAATTATTTTTTTCCGAATGCAAAATCCTCTATCTTTTCATTTTTATATACACATTGAATATTTTGAGAAGAAAAACCCTCTAGCATACCGAATTTTAATAACTCAAGTAATACGCGACAAAAAACAGTTTTTTGGCTTTCCTGAAAAGTTGTTTTTTAAGATATAGAGTTTTGAATATAGACCCTCGATATATTGAATTATAAAAATAAACCTGTTTCAATAAGAAAATATTATTATTTTTGTACTAAACTTTGGATACGGTAATTTTACCTAAAAAACGGTAATTTTTTTAGGACTGTACGGTAATCGAAATTAAAAAGTTAACATCACTGTTCCAAAGACAAAACAACAAACACAAAAACTATAAAAATGCAAAATGTGAAAAGAAAAAAAGAAGTAAACTTAAAATAGTTTTGCTTAAATTCTTTAACAAAGCGGTTGTGCATTCTGTGAGTTTTTGACGTGGTAGTGTTATTGTTTTTATTATAAAAAAATTAAAATGCATAAAAGATCACTTAGACGTTTAAAAAAATTAGAAAAAGAAAAAATTTTAATGAAAATTGATAAACAAAGTGATATTAATAAACAAACAAACAAATCTAATAAACATGTTGTGGAATCTTTTAGTAATATACAAAGTGAAACAATAAATGAAATAGAATCAATTGAATTAAAGGAAAATTTAGAAAACAAACTAGTGCAGTGGTATAGGGAATTTTATCCCACACGCAGGTGCGTGGATGGATTACTCAGAGTATTAAAGTCTGAAAATCTTGATGTTCCCTCTTCTTGCGATGGGCTTTTAAAGAAAAAAAGAGAAAAAATTGTGGTTAGGACAGTTTCCCCTGGTACTTATTACCATTTAGGTATAAAAAATCAACTACAAAAACTCGACAGAAATCTGGTTGAAAATATAGACTCTATACACATAGACATTGGAATAGATGGGTTGCCTTTGTATAAAAGCTCGGCAACATCCCTTTGGCCAATACTGGGGAAAATTGTTAATATTAAAAATGTGGATGTTTTTTTAATTGGTTCTTTTATTGGAAATAAAAAGCCATGCAGTGTAGACAATTATCTGCATGATTTGATGTACGAGCTTAAATCACTTAAAAGTGACGATATGGTCTTGTACGGAAAACGTTACAAAGTTTTAATTCGAGCATTTATTTGTGACACTCCTGCAAGAGCTTTTTTGTGCAATACTGTAGGGCACAATTCATTTAATGGTTGTCCAAAGTGTTATCAAAAAGGTTCAAAGATTAATAACGTAGTAACCTATTCTTCTACGGTATCTGACCTGAGAACAGATGATGATTTCTTTAATAGAAAACAATCTAACTTTCATAAAGAAATTAGCCACAGTTCATTGGAAATTTTTGGTATAGGAATGATAAAACAATTTCCTTTAGATCCAATGCATTTAGTTGATCTGGGCGTTACCAAAAAAATTTTATTATCTTTAATTAATAACAAATCCAAAACTTTAATGACAACTGCAAAAAAAGACAGTTTTTCAAAAAAGTTAGTTGCACTATGTCCTTATCTTCCAGCTGAGTTTCAGCGGAAGTCACGAGGAATTGAAGACATTCTTAGGTGGAAAGCAACAGAGTTCAGGCATTTTATATTATATTTTGCACCACTTGTATTAAAAGGCATAGTAGACGATGATTTTTATTATGAAATTCTATTGCTTCATGCAGCATATCGATTAATATCTACACCAAAACATTTTTTTACAAATAGTAGTAATGCTAACGAACTCTTGCAGTTGTTTGTAGAAAATTTTAGTAACATTTTTGGGGACAGCAGTGTTACTTTTAATGTTCATGGCCTGCTTCATTTAACACAATGTGTCAAGGAGTATGGCATAACTCAAGATTTTTCAGCGTATGCTTTTGAAAATTTTTTACAAGTCTTAAAAAAAAGAATTCGGAATCCTAAAAAAATTCTAGAACAAATTAAAAATATTTTTAGTGATGCCCCCCTTGTAATCAAGACGAAAGAAAAAAAGTTTAAAAAATCTCGAAATAACAAAGTCGTAGGTTATCAAACCGAAGAGTTCTATTTAAGTATTTCTTCTCCAAATAACCATTGTTGCGTAAGTCCTTTTGTTCCCATCATTATAACTGGATTTTCTGACGAAAACGCAGGACACATTAGAGGTATAAAATATCAAAATTTGAGAAATTTTTTTGAAGAGCCTGTAGAATCATCTAGCTTAGGAATCCAAATAGGAGATTTAACAATGGAAAATGAAGAAATTTTTGAAATTAATGACATATATTGCAAAATCATAGCATTTCCAATTGATAATTCATTTCTTTTAGTGCCACTTCTTCACTCCTGTCATTAAAATACAAATTTAAATATATTGAAATAACTATGGCTGAAAAACAAGTGAACGCCAGAATCGAAGGTAAGTGTGTAACAAATAAAAATAAAATTTTAATAAGGGTCAGTTCCACACTAAGAACTTTTTCTTTTGAATAAATACATTTGAAATAAAAACAAATTTTAAAATTTTGTGTTTTAAATAGATACATTTTTATTTATTCGAAATAAAAAGTTCATTTGATATAGTGGAAGTGGCAGTAAGTAAATAATTCAGTTAATTCTTAATTTTTTTTTTAATTACAGAGTTGGAAAAACAATTAGAAGCCCATAGAAAAGAAGTAAAAGACTACAATGAGGTAGTCATTGGCGAGTTGGCCCAAATAAAGGTTTATATTGAGCAAATTATTAAACGAAATCTCCACGACAATCAATTCGATGAATCATTCCCTTTGAAAAACTTGGAAGAACTTAGCGATTTTGAACAAAAGATTCCAGATTTTGATGAAGAGAAACTTATAATGACAATTGCAAAAAAAATCGAGAGAGGTGGACTAGTCAAAAACCTGCACAATTTACTAGGAGACCAAATAATTCAGGATTTCAACTATGACGGGTTACAGAATAAAAGGGCATTTAAAATATATACAAAACTTGATATATTAATTTTTAAAGCAACCAAATTAGAAACTTTTGAAATTTATAAAATAACAATAAAGAAAGCATTTAAAAATAAAAAAAATCAAATATATAAAGACAAATGTTTAAATGATAAAAAAAAAACAGATAAACAATAGAGCTAATTAAAAGTTCAAAAAAATGTAAAAACAAAAAGTACAAATTTTAAATATTATTATATTTTATAGTATTTAATAATGAAATGAAATGATTTATGTTTTTTTTTTTAACTTATTTCTTTTTAAATAAATGAATGAATTTTTTTAAAATATGTATATATATAAAAAACATGTCTTTAAATGCAAAGAAAATCCTGAAATTGAACAAAATACAAGAATCCGTATTTTTAAATCGTTTTAAAAATACGTGTTCCAAAGTAAATATTTTGTCATTTTCATGTTTTTTTACTATTTATTTTTGCAGGCCTGAAGAAGGCCTGTTTGAGAAGGCCTACTACCAGGCCTGCTTGAGAAGGCCTACTACCAGGCCTGTTTGAGAAGGCCTACTACCAGGCCTGCTTGAGAAGGCCTACTACCAGGCCTGTTTGAAAAGGCCTACTACCAGGCCTGTTTGAGAAGGCCTACTACCAGGCCTGTTTGAGAAGGCCTACTACCAGGCCTGTTTGAGAAGGCCTACTACCAGGCCTGTTTGAGAAGGCCTACTACCAGGCCTGTTGAAGAAGGCCTTGGCTGGCTAGGACATCGCGTGTAAAAAATGTATGAGTATGGAATGGGGCAATAAGGCCTTGTGTCTGCTAAATAAGGCCTTCCAGAAGGCCTGCTTACTGCTTCTTTTCGCCGCTGGGTCTGATCTAAACACACACACAAAAACAGATTTACAAATACACACACAAACAGAGATATGCCACACAAATGCAAAATGAAAACAATGAAAAGAAAATAACAATTGTGTGTATGTACGAGTATTTCATTTTGTTGTATGAACATTTTCGGCTTTTTGCATTATAGGATTGCAAAAAGCTGTCAGCAAATTTCATTATGTACTTTAGAAAAGCTTACGAAAATACACTTAAACAAACAGATACTTTCACATATTAAGTACATACATACATACATTGATATCATTTTTAGTGGTGAATGGGTGCAAGAGTTGCAAGTGCAGCAGCAAAATGCTTAAAATTCAACCAATGAAATGAGGTTTTATTTAAAAAAAACAGTGATTACAAAGGGTTTTTGAGGGAAATTTTTTAACAAAATTAAATAATTTTTTTTTTATTCGGCCATCTGAGGCCCTATGCTCCTAAAACGAACTACGGGAAAATATATATATATATATTTGAAATCCTGCCTACTTCTTCATCTATTTTCAAACATTTTTTTAAATAAAATTTTATGCGGGTTTCATTAAATAAATTAACAGTATTTTGCTCTCCTAAAAATTAACTATAAATTTCAAAAAAAGTTTTCATTGTCATTTAATGTGTAGTTTAGTTAATTTTGTTAAGTGGAATAAAATTTTAATTTGTTTTAGTTTTTGCTCCCTACGAACCACTGTTGGTTGTTTGTAGCTTTAACAAGGATTTTCCTTCGTAGGCACTATAAAAACTACAAAGTTTTTTTTTCAAACAAAAAGAATATGTAAACAAATTTTTATTTTTATTTTGTTTCTGTTCGTTTTCTATAAAAACAATAACCAAACAAATGCAATTTGTTACAAATGTTGCTTCTTTTACTTTTATAACACTAAAACAAAGTAGGAAATTTTTCTTTTTGTTTTTTCGATTTTTTATTTTTGAGAAGTTTTTGAGGAAAATACAAATAAACAGTAAGAACAAATTTTAAGTTTTAAGCTTAATTCGTATCCAAAGGTACATACATTTAGCATACCAAAAAGTACACGTTGTTGTCGTCATCGTCGTCGTCGTAAGTGTTGCGGTAAATATTCATGGCAACAACAAAATTACAGGTGTTCACTTGTAACTACTATAACAAACACTAGGAGCACAAGTTGTGTTTGATGCATAAATAGTTATGAACGTATAGTATAGTAGGCTTGCCCTTAAACAACTAAATTTCTTTTGGGTATATCAAAAAGTATCTAAAACTAATACCATTTTCTTTTCTGCGAAAAAAATTGCTTCCCTTTTCTGTCCAGTTGTAGGTAAAAGTTAAGTAATGGCTCTTTGACAGCGACATATAAGATCTCTTCAGGATCTATCACAAAAATTAAAGACATATAATTTGATACACAATAGCATTTAAATTTAGAAATTTGTAAATGTTACAAAACATGTTTATATGCCATTTGTCAGATTTTCCAAAAACTTTTAATTTTGTAACAAATTGATCTGCAACATTTGATGAAATATACTCTTTTCAGGATAAATCTAAAGTCAATCTGATAATAAAGCGCTGAAAATCTTTTAAAATCCTAAATATTAATAAAAATAGTTTCTTAATAATTATAGAAGTTTACGTAATATTTTTTTGAGATAATTATAAAAATAAATTTTCTTTCTTAGAAATTTATATGATCATATAAGGTCTGTTCATTTACTTTCCCAGTAAATACTTGCAACGAGAGAATAAAATAAAAATTTACAAAATTACTCTCTTAAATTCTCAAAAATAGTAACAAGTAAATGAACGCTTTTCCAGTAATAATTGTTTTATACATACAATTTTCTTATTTTATTCCTTTTAAAATGTATAAATACTCATATTTTCTTCAATTGTATGGACAATTCTTTTTTTTTACATTTTTTCACCACAAAATTTAAATTTTAAATAAATAAATAACACAAAACATATGAAATATAAGCTGAAATATAACGAGTTCAAAATAGAACTTGTAATAGTTTGCAACGAGAGAACACTCTCGAAAATGTATACGCTCTTGATTTTTTCTCTACTTGCAAGTTTTTTGAGTCAATGAACGCTTTACCAGTAACAATTGTTACTAACTAGTAACAACTTTTAGTTATTGAACATAGCTATAATCATAAAGTTTCAAAAAATAATAATAATAATATTATTATTTTTAGGAATTCAAAATTAATTTTTAAAATATTGTAAAGAAAATTAGAGTTTTGTACAGAAAATGTAATACAAAGAACAAAATTGGTTTTTATATACGCAGGCCTAGTGAATATCAGAGTAAATGTATGTATAACTAACATATGTACATATGTATGTAAAGAAGTGTATTGCTACACTAATTTTGGCAATTTTTTATTTCGTATTTAGAAATGCAATGTTCTTAAAAGTTTTTTTTTTGGGCTGTCGTATATTTTGATATGGATTGGAGTACTAGGAAAATTGTAGCATAACATTCAATTGCATTGCACTGTCTGCCGGCCTGCCTCCTGCATTTTGACTGTCTAATAATGCAGCAAAAGTACAAATAAGAAGAAAAAACTAAAAACTTTTTATTTGTGTTTTTTTTTTTTTTTTTGCTGAATGCATATACATACATACATACATATTTTGAACTGACGTTGTTGTTTGTTGCTCGGCCAACAACATGCTTATAAGGAGGGTTAACAATTGTAGGAGTTTTTTATAATAGAATTTGTAGTTTTCCTTTCGGTTTTATATTGCTAAGAATACTTTTTGTGCTTTATGAAAATAATGGCTTTTAATGCAATGTGCTTTAGGCATTTCACAGAGCCTGCAGAGGACACAAAATAATTTCAACTCAACCCATTAGGTTTTACTTACGCAAATATTGAAGAAAAAAAATATTTGAATATAGACATTTAATTCTACTCAGCCATCGACAGATACATACATATATATTATTATCTATTAAATAACAAAAATAATATTTCTTAATATTTTAAAATTGTTACGTTAAATTTCCTACAGACCCTCCTAATTTGTGTTTGCTTTTGGATAAGGTCCTTGTTGTTGTACGAATAAAAATACAAATATAATCCTTGTCAGTAGTTTTATTTGAATTTGCCCGTTCTGTGTGCTTTGTAAGAGAACATTTGAAAGTTTATGTTGGCTATTTTGGTTTGTTATAATGATAATGTCGGCTTGTTTATGGCCCACAAATACTAGAATGGAGCGTAAACAAGACACAAAATAAAATAAAACAAAATGTGCAACTTGGGCAAATAAACGGAAAAAGAGCATGCAAATAAATTAACAAAAAAAAAAAATAGGTACAGATGCAAACACCTCCTGGACAATAGACCATACCCACCACGGGCAACAACATCCAGCAATGGATAAATATCAAACAATTATTTAATAAATTCAGAAATAATATGAATAAAAAAATACAAAGTATAAATCAAATATTAAATTAAAATGTTTAAACTTGTAGCAACCTGTAAATTTAAAGTAATTTACGAGTATAGAAATAAGCATGGCCCTAAAACCAATTAGAGTGTGACATTGTTTTTACCAAAGATTGATCATATATGTATGTATTATGATTTCCTTTACATTCTAGAAACATTCTGGGTATTCAATATTCAAAATATTTGCAAACATATGCGTTAATCTACGAGTAGTTATGGCCTAAATTGTATTTCATTGAATTCATTTCATTGGGTGTAATAAATGTGATTAATTTCCATTGACATTGAAGAGGTGTAGTTACGAGTATTGGAAATAAATAAATAAATGGACTGATTTTAATATATGACGGCCTCGTTAATTGGTATTTTAATAGTATTAGGGTTAAAATCTTCTAGAAACAATAAAGTTATTATAACTTTTTTTTACTAAGTAAATGAGTTCTAAACAACTTGGTGCTTTGCTAAACTTGATTTTGTATTCTTTTTCAACAACACTGTAGTATAAAATGACAAAAATAATATTTAAAATTTCAATGTGTAATTTTTGTATATCGAGGGCCTAATTCAAAACCCTCTATCTTAAAAAACACAATTTTTCAGGAGAGCCAAAAAACTATTTTTTTTCGCGTATTACTTGAGTTATTAAAATTCGGTATTCTACAATATTTTTTTAAAGCAACTACTGAATCTCACATATAATAGGTTGGAACATTTTAGCATTATTGTGGGTTTTTCTTCTCATAAATATTTTTTTTTTTATTTTTTTCCAAAGGTACTTTTTCTACATTTAATGTAGTGAATTATAGTACTTAGATGTATCTTTTTTTTCATTTATTTTATTTCTTCAAAATGTAGAGTATGATTATAAACTTGAAATAAACAAAAAGTGTCATGATTAATTCATTTATATACAAAGTCCCATTTGAAAGAGCTTTCAAGTATAAATTCTAATTAATATAATTTAATTTTTCTGTTACTTAATCTTCGCTTTACCAAAGGTTTTTTATGTACATGGTTTACCAATACCCACCCGGGTGACACTACACTTCTATAAATATATGCGACGAACGAAATTTTAAAAAATTGAAAAAACCTTATAAAAAGTTTAAAATGGTTCTATTAAATTCTATAGAACTCTAGAATTTGTTCAGTGAGTACAAATTTCATTTAAATCGAAACAAAATTAAACCAATAAAATCGATGTGGTCACCCGGGTGGGTATTGGTAAAGCGAAGGTTAATTATAAACATAAATACTGCAAAATTTTAATATTAAATTAGTTGTAAGCAAAAAGAATAACAAAAATCTTACTTTTATAAGTGCAAGAATAAAAATATAGGGTCAAGGGTTAAAATTAAACGAATTATTAATGAGTAAGCCACCAATATTTCTTATGGTTCAAATTAGGTTTAATATTTTTGTCATTCGAATAAATGCTTGTATCAAAACGAGAATTTTCCGGTGTGAGTACATTACAATTTATTGATTTTATATTGGATCGTCTATAAATATGATAAATTATAGTAATGCCATCTTGATTTTGGATAAAACCATTTCTATCAAGGAAAAGAAAAGCCTCAGGTGGTATGAATCCATTTTGTAATGTTCTTGAAATGTACTTTTGGGAAACATAGTATGGAGCCATAATTAGATTATTTTCAGTGGTATTGACACAGTTTAAAATGTGGTCTCTTATAATGTGTATAATAAAATTATCAAATCTAGTTATTTCGGCTTTTTCATAAAGAATTTTGTTTGTTATATATTTTATGTAGTTACTACTCTTTGATCTGTATAATGAAGTGCAACACCTGAGACATTTCCTTTCATATACGCGTATCTTCTCCATGAGTGATGGGCATATATTAAACCATATTTGGCAACCATAAGATAGAATTGGTCTTATTAAAGACTTGTACATGATAATTTTAACCCTTGGTTGTATATGTTTAGAAAAAAATATTTTTTTATATATAAAAAATGCTTTTCTAGCTTTTATAAGTTGATGATTTATGTGGTTGTTAAAGTACATAAATCTATTTAACTGAATGCCTAATAGTTTAACAGTTTGCTTTACAAGAATATTAATATTATTTATTGATTTAATAGCAAACGACTTCCAGTTTCTTCTTATATTGCTGTTACATTTTCCAACTGGTGGCCTGGAAAGAATATACTCGCATTTGTTTAAATTTATCTTCATACTAGCAGACCCGGTGCGCTTCGCCGCCCCAATTAGAAGAATGAAATAGTACTATTAAGTATCCCTTTGTGAATCTAATTGTAAATGTCTAATTTCATATTTCTGGGTCCATTATTATAGAAAATGCAAAAGAAAGTTACCACTAAAGTCACCTTTTGTGAATTCAAATTCATTTAAAATCATGTGTGCCTAAAATTATTATAAAATATTCAAAAAGTACCATTGCAATAAACAAATAGTACCATTGATTATCACTTCTGAATTCGCATTCACTAAACCATAACCCGTCAATTTTGAATTTTAAATTTGTATAGCCTTTCCTATATTATCAACTAATTTTGTTTCTATAACAATTAATATTTAAAAATTATCACAAAACCCAAAAAAAACGAAACCGCGGTTTTGAAATTCTTTGGTTTTTTGGAAACGCTAGGTCCATTATTATAGTAAATTCACAAAAGTACGTATGAGAACAAAGAAAAAGTACCAAGCGCCTTGAATTTCCACTCACTTGGGACCATAGACGCCTAATTTCATATTTCTATGTCCATTATTACAGAAAATTCATAAAGTACCATTAGAATATATAAAAAGTCCCAAAAAGCCCCCACTTGTGGTTTCCCACTCACTCCCATATAAGCTTAATTTCATGGTTTTAGGTTAATTGGTGAAGAAATTACAAAAAGTACCATTCGAATAAAGAAAAAGTACCAAAAAGTCTATCCCTAGAATTCTCACTCACTTTAGAACATATACGATTAATATCATGTTTCTAAGTTCATTGTTATAAAAAATTCAAAAAAGTACCATTAGAATAAAGAAAAAGTACCAAAAAGTCTCCCCCTGGAATTCTCACTCACTTTAGAACATATACGATTAATTTCATATTTTTATGGCCATTATTACAGAAAATTCAAAAAGTACCGCTACAATATACAAAAAGTACCAAAAATCAGGCACTTGTGGATTCCCACTCATTCCGGTCCATATAAGCTTTACTTCATGTTTCTAGGTTCATTGGTGAAGAAATTACAAAAAGTACCATTCGAATAGAGAAAAAGTACCAAAAAGTCTCCCCCTAGAATTCTCACTGACTTAGGACCGTGTATGCTTAATTTCATGTTTCTAAGTCCATTGTTATACAAAATTAAAAAAAGTACCATTATAATAAAGAAAAAGTACCATGAAGTATCCGCTCAATTTTCAATCACATAGGACCATATACGCTTAATTACATATTTCTAGGTCCAAGTACCATTATAATATAGAAAAAGTACCAAAAAGCAGTCACTTGTAGATGCCCACCCACTCTGGCCCATGTAAGCTTTATTTCATGTTTCTAGGTTCATTGGTGAAGAAATTACAAAAAGTACCATTCGATTAAAAAAAAGTACCAAAAATCTCTCCCTAGAATTCTCACTGACTTAGGACCGTGTATGCTTAATTTCATGTTTCTAAGTCCATTGTTATAGAAAATTAAAAAAAAGTACCATTATAATAAAAAAAAGTACCATGAAGTATCCGCTTGAATTTTCACTCACATAGGACCATATACGCTTAATTTCATGTTTCTAGGTCCTTTATTGTAGAAAATTCAAAAAGTACCATTATAATATAGAAAAAGTATCAAAAAGCAACCACGTGTGGATTCCCACCCACTCGGGCCCATGTAAGCTTTATTTCATGTTTCTAGGTTCATTGGTGAAGAAATTACAAAAAGTACCATTCGATTAAAGAAAAAGTACCAAAAAGTCTCCCCCTAGAATTCTCACTTACTTAGGACCATATATGCTTAATTTCATGTTTCTAAGTTCATTGTTATAGAAAATTCAAAAAAGTACCATTAGAATAAACAAAAAGTACCAAAAACTCTCCCCTTAGAATTCTCACTCACTTAGAACCATATATGCTTAACTTCATATTTCTATGTCCATTATTACAGAAAATTCAAAAAGTACCATTAGAATATAGAAAAAGTACCAAAAAGCAGTCACTTGTAGATTCCCACTCACTCCGGTCCGTATAAGCTTAATTTCATGTTTTTAGGTTCATTGGCGAAGAAATTACAAAAAGTACCATTCGAATAAAGAAAAAGTACCAAAAAGTCTCCCCCTAGAATTCTCACTCACTTAGGGCCATATATGCTTAATTTCATGGCTCTAAGTCCATTGTTATAGAAAATTCAAAAAAGTACCATTAGAATATAGAAAAAGTACCAAAAACCCCACAATTGAGGTTTCCCACTCACTCGGTTCCATATAAGCTTTATTTTATATTTCTAGGTTCATTGGTGAAGAAATTACAAAAAGTACCATTCCAATAAAGAAAAAGTACCAAAAAGTCTCCCCCTAGAATTCTCACTCACTTAGGACCATATATGTTTAATTTCATGTTTCTAAGTCCATTGTTATAGAAATTTCAAAAAAGTACCATTAGAAGAACAAAAAAGTACCTATAGTTCTGTTCACACATTTTGGTACCTAAATATTATACCCTATGCCTAACACAAACTTCACTCAGATACAAATCAGCTAACTTTAATGTCGATAAGTGCAATAATTTAAAATATTAAAAAAGTACCATTAGGAGAAAAGTACCAATTTCCCTTTTCTTCCTCGAACACCCCTCAAGTTCGACCTTTAAAAATATTCCATTTTGCCAAAATTGTTTATGCTACAGATATGTCTCAAAATATTAAAATCTGTGTTAATGTGCCCAAGAAAAAATATGTTTTAAAAAAGTACCAAACTGTTTACTCGAGTTCCAAATAACACCCTGTTAGTTAATTTTTGTATGAATCCAGGAACCAGTGTTAAAAAAATTATCAAAATTGGCTTAATAATTTCAATAAAATGTATTTTTCCGATTTTATCCCCTTTTTGGTACCTTTTTTATCCCCATTGCTTTGGTAAAATTTAATTCAAATAAATTTCTGTATCGTGGTGGGAGCTCATAATAAAATATTCGTATGCCTATGTCAAATTATAGAAAAACATATTTTATGAAAAAGTACCAAAAATAAACACAATTTTTATCCCTTAAGGTTTCGAATTTCCAAAAAGTACCAAACTTATATTTTTTATTTTTTGAAAAGTAAAGAATGCGATTTAAAATTTGTTTATATGTTTATTGGTTTAAAAGATACATAGGGTGCAAAAAAAGTACCAAAATACAGTTTTTACCCGTTTTCTCCCCTAAATGTTTCGAATTTCGAAAAAGTACGAAACACCTGTCAGCTTATTTTTTAAATGGAGTAACATGCAACTTTAAGTTTTTTTGTATCTTTATTAGTTTTGAAGATATAAGGTTACCGAATTTACCCGTTTTTACCCTTTTTTACCCCCTAAACGTTCGAATTTCCAAAAATCCCTTCTTATCGGATCGTTTTGGGGAGGGAGGAACCCACAGTTAAAATTTTGTGATTCTAGCTTCAGCCGTTTGGGCTGTGCGATGATGAATCAGTCAGTCAGTCAGTCAGTAACGTTACTCTTTTATATATGGGGGATTTCATGTCAAGTGAACCAACTTTTGAAATCGATGTCTTCCGATCGGGATGAAATTTGCACCAAGGTTAGCTCTATTGGATAGTAACTCAGACACAATTTTTCAACAACATCGGTCGAGAACTCTCTGAGTTATAGGGGGTAAAATTTTGACAATTTGGTCAAACAGGGGTTTTTTCTTATCCATGTAACTTATTACCTATTGTTCTTAGCAAAATGTGTTCCAAATAGTATAGATAGCTATTTCTTCGATCTTTCGAAAAAAAATATAAAAAATTTTTAATATTTTTTTTCCGAAATCAAAAACTTTTTTGACTTTTTTTTAAAATACGCTATTTTTTTTTATTTTTTTTTTTTTCTTAAAATAAAGTTTAGATATTTTCCTTGAACACCTACTTGGTCGCTTAGTGGGATGCGAGTGGGATATCTATCAAAATAAATATTTTGTAACTCAAAACATCAAATTTTTGACTTTTTTTGCAAAATCAAAAACTTTGTTGACTTTTTTTTTTCAAAACAAAAGCTTAGATATTATCCTTGAAGACCCTTTTGGTCGCTTAGTGGGATGCGAGTGGGATATCTATCAAAATAAATATTTTTTAACTCAAGACTTAAAATTTTTGACTTTTTTTTTTGCAAATACGATTTTTTTTCCAAATGGGCCCTTTTTTTAAAATTTTTTTTGTAGTCAAAAGAAAGCTTAGGTCCATTCCTTTAAGATATTTTTAGTCCCTTAGTGGGATGCGAGTGGGATATCTATCAAAATAAATATTTTGTAACGCAAGACATACAATTTTTTAATTTTTTTTTGCAAAATCAAAATTTTTTTCCAATATGGGCCCTTTTTTAATTTTTTTTTTTGCTCAAAAGAAAGCCTAGGTCCATTCCTTTAAGATATTTTTAGTCCCTTAGTGGGATGCGAGTGGGATATCTATCAAAATAAATGTTTTAACACAAAAATTGTATGTCTTGAGTTACAAAACATTTATTTTGATATATATCCCACTCGCATCCCACTAAGCGATCAAAACCATCTTAAAGGAATAGGCCTAAGCTTTCTTTATAGCAAAAAAAAAAAATTACAAAAAGGGCCCATTTTAAAAAAAAGTCAAAAAAGTTTTTGATTTTGCCAAAAAATCAAAAATTGTATATCTTGAGTTACAAAATATTTATTTTGATAGATATCCCACTCGTATCCCACTAAGGGACCTAAAATATCTTAAAGGAATGGACCTAAGCTTTCTTTTGACTAAAAAAAAATTTTTAAAAAAGGGCCCATTTTGAAAAAAAATTCGAATTTGCAAAAAAAAAGTCAATAATTGAATGTCTTGAGTTACAACATTTTTATTTTAATAGATATCCTACTCACATCTTCCTAAGTGACAAAATAGGTCTTAAAGGAAAAGACCTAAGCTTTCTTTTGAGCAAACAAAATTTTTAAAAAAAAGTCCCATATTGGAAAAAAATTTCGATTTTGCAAAAAAAAATTAAAAAATTGTATGTCTTGCGTTACAAAATATTTATTTTGATAGATATCCCACTCGCATCCCACTAAGGGACTAAAAATATCTTAAAGGAATGGACCTAGGCTTTCTTTTGAGAAAAAAAAAAATTAAAAAAGGGCCCATATTGGAAAAAAATTTTGATTTTGCAAAAAAAAATTAAAAAATTGTATGTCTTGCGTTACAAAATATTTATTTTGATAGATATCCTACTCGCATCCCACTAAGGGACTAAAAATATCTTAAAGGAATGGACCTAAGCTAAGAACCTAAGCTAAGAACAAAAAAAATTTTAAAAAAAGGGCCCATTTGGAAAAAAAATCGTATTTGCAAAAAAAAAAAGTCAAAAATTGTAAGTCTTGAGTTAAAAAATATTTATTTTGATAGATATCCCACTCGCATCCCACTAAGCGACCAAAAGGGTCTTCAAGGATAATATCTAAGCTTTTGTTTGACCTAAAAAAAAAGATTAAAAAAGGGTCCATTTTGAAAAAAAAAAGTCAACAAAGTTTTTGATTTTGCAAAAAAAGTCAAAAATTTTATGTTTTGAGTTACAAAATATTTATTTTGATAGATATCCCACTCGCATCCCACTAAGCGACCAAGTAGGTGTTCAAGGAAAATATCTAAACTTTATTTTAAGAAAAAAAAAAAAATAAAAAAAATAGCGTATTTTAAAAAAAGTCAAAAAAGTTTTTGATTTCGGAAAAAAAATATTAAAAATTTTTTATTTTTTTTTTTAAATATTTTTTTTCGAAAGATCGAAGAAATAGCTATCTATACTATTTGGAACACATTTTGCTAAGAACAATAGGTAATAAGTTACATGGATAAGAAAAAACCCCTGTTTGACCAAATTGTCAAAATTTTACCCCCTATAACTCAGAGAGTTCTCGACCGATGTTGTTGAAAAATTGTGTCTGAGTTACTATCCAATAGAGCTAACCTTGGTGCAAATTTCATCCCGATCGGAAGACATCGATTTCAAAAGTTGGTTCACTTGACATGAAATCCCCCATATATAGATGCCAATCTGTGGAATACTTTTCAATTAACCAAAACTTGTTTTGTAAACCATCATTAATTTTGTCAACTGTATTGTCAGCGTGATATATAGTGATGTCGTCCGCGAAAGCTATAACATTATCCATTTTCTCTAATAAATCAAATAAGTAAAAATTAAATAGTATCGGGGAATTAACGGTGCCCTGTTGTAATCCATTGACAATTGTAAATTTCCCGGTGCTAATTGTTTCTTTACCATAAACGGAAAAGGTCTTATTATTAAGCATATTATGAATAAGGATTATAAAATGTAGTGGGAATTTAAATTTCATTAATTTGCATATTAAACCCGGTATCCTAACACTATCAAAGGCTTTTTCAAAGTATACAAGCAGGCACCAGTATATAAGGATTTGTTCAGGTTCCACTGAATATTTGAAATAAGTAAATGAATTGCATGTATGGTTGAATGCTTGTATTTAAAGCCGAATTGCTTTTCGCTCACTAAGTTTTTCTTCTCGCAAAACTTTACGATGTTTATATTGATACAAACTTCAAAGACTTTGCTGATGTTCGGAAGCAAGCTAATTGCCCGTAAATTTTTCGGATTTGTCGTATCCTTATCCTTTTTTGGTAAAATTATAACCTTAGCTTGTTTCCAAGCATGGGGAATGTAAGCATTATTCAACATGTTATTAAAAAGTATTCCATATATGGATGTTAAATTATCAGGTAGATTACGCAATACAACGTTGGGTATATTATCAACCCCAGATGACAATTTTGGTCTTAAATTCTTAAAAATTCACAAAACTTTATCTTTAGATATAAAAAAATTATTTAGTTGATATTCCTTTAAGTCATCTGTCCTTTTCGACGTTGAAAATGTTGTCATGGTTGATTCATTGTATTCATACAGATTTTTTTCTTCTAAAAATTCTGTGAAATAATGATTTACTTCCAGATGTACATTATTATCGGGATCAATCTCCTTAAAAGAGTGAACCGATTCCAGAAATGCGCCAAATATGTTTAAGTTTTGCTCTTCCTCATTAATCAAGTAATTAGCATTTTCCTTTTCCAAATTCATAGGGTCAATACCAGCGTTCCTTATCAATCTTTCATCCTCTAAAGGAATTTTCAGAATACCCAAGTCAAAAGGCCATGAGGTCCTAAATTGTTTTCTAACTTCTCCAAACATATTCGAAGAGTCCTTTGGACTCATTCGCCTAAGCCTGTCTTGAAAATGTTTATTCACTGAAATTGCAAAATTATCGTTCAAGAGCTTCCTAATTAGTTTCAATTTAGCTTTAAGAACATTAAGTTCGGATTGCGTTAAAAAGGTTTGTAATCTATTAAAACGTTTTATCAGAGTAAGAATCCTACTTTTCTCACATTGTAATTTCCTAATAATCGTATTGGTAAATCTTACAATCGAATCATGTGGTATATATTTCGGGATTGTCGCATCCATAGCTCTTATAATATAATCGTTCAATTCACGCAAATGAAAGTCTATCTCATTATTACTCAGATTTCTATCACCCGCGATTATAACATTCCTATTCGTCTCTATTAGTAAAAAATTTCCAAATTTTTTCCAATTCGCTCTCCTAAAATTCAGTCTGTTCAATGGAGGTTCGTTGAAGAATGAAAGTGGGTGATCATTCTCAACACCTAATAATCTAATTCTAACTGCGTCGTGATCGCTGTCATAGTCAAGTGTTTCAAGGCAATTTATGTAATCATTAACCTTATAAATCACAAGTCTCGAGTCAATTATACTTAGGTCTAGGTATGAATTACACCGAGGGTATGATGGAGTACATGTCGCATATAATTTACACCTAAATCTAATTTCATAATCCTCTATCCACTCTTTCAAATAATTCCCTTTAGTGTTTGACATTGAATTTTTCCAGTCAGTGTGTTTGCAATTCAGGTCCCCAGCCAGAATGTAATAGTTTTCAATATTTTCAAGATTTAATGATTGAAAAAGTTTTAAAAGGTCCGATTTTAAAGAAATACAGTTGTTTCCCGAAGGGTAATAGGCAGATATAATGAAAAGTGTTTTATTCGGAAAAAGTGGTAGTTTTACAACGGATGTTTCTAAGTGTCTATATAAACCAGTATGTTTGTTATTGTAGTAACTATACTTTATACCTTTTCTAATCAGAATAGCTGTCCCTCCCCCCATTTTAGAATCCTTTCTATCATTACGGATAAGATTATAGTTTTTAAAATTCAGTTTATGTTTTGAGTTAAGTTTCGTTTCGTTAATTAAAACTATGTCCGGATTGTGATTATTTAAGAATATATTAAGGTTGTATCTTCTACTTAACTTAATTAGGGAGTTAACATTTATATGTATAATATTTAGTTCTTTTTCAATTGTTTCAGCCATCATTATTAATTAAGCTTCTAGCATAGAAAATAGTGTGTCTATTCTAGACGATTGTAATTGTTTATTCAAATTAATAATTTGATTTGATAAGGCCTGAACTGAGTTATTTAATTGTTCTAGGATACTATTAATTGTATTGTTTGCATGGACACTTTGTGGTGAGAAATTATTTTTAACCATATTAGCATAACTTAAACTATCATTAACAATAATTGGGGAATTTTTGATTCTTTTATCTGTGAACTGCTGTTTTTTAGCTCGTAGCTTTTGTTGGAGTTCCTTGTATTTTGGACAACCTTTATACGATGCTGGGTGATCGTAATTGTTGCATAAGACGCAGAAAAGTTTCTCCCTTTCGTTTACAGGAACCTCCTGAAGCGAACATTTTCCGATTTCGTGGTGGTCTTTACATTTAACACATCTTCGAGGTAGGTAACAGTTTGATGCACTATGTAGAAAGCTTTGGCAGTTTCTACATTGTGTTATTTCCGATTTTCTAATCCCTTCCCAGTGGATACAACGATATAACAACCCCTTAATTGTTTTAAGCTCATTGACTTTGCTATCTCCACTAATTTGAACCATATAAATTGGTAAATTATTACCATTAGCGTCAGCTCTTTTAGTTGTAAATGGACTTGCTTTTATAAACTTTAGATTTTCATTTTCGAATTTTTTTAATTCGTTTAATATTAAGTTAAGATCCATATTGGAAGATAAGCCCTTTAGCAAAAATGTTTTTGTTTTTAAATTTTTGGGTGTGAAGGTAAAAAATTTCGTTTGGGTTTCCAGTAGATATGCTCTTATTTTGGAATAGTTTTATACCTTAAAAATAGCAAAGTGCCGATTTCGCGATTTTTGTTCCAAAAATGCCGATTTTTTACCTAATTCTAAAAACTTGGTTACTTTATATATTTTGAATATTTTCGCAACTCTAAATACTTCAACAAAACTATTTGCAAAATATGTATGTTATTTTGTTCGATAGTGAAAAGGAAATAACAATTTTAAATCTTTAAATATGATTAATCTTCAATTTATTATGGAAGGAAAATATAAATATATGATGATTTTGAAATTAATTTACCAACGTTTTGAAAAACAGTTTGTGGACAAAAGCGTGGCGGTAAAACATCTGCATTCCCATTGTTAGAAAAATTTATTCAACAAATAATGATACTGCCACATTCTTCTGTGAATGTTAAACGTATTTTTAGTCAGGTCAATCTTAATAAAACTAAATGTCCATGTTCCCTTGTAACCGTACCTTTAGAAGGTGTTCTTTATTCTAAAGATTTTTTAAAATATAACAATTCAAATTGTTTTGATATAGATATTAAGAAAGATATTTTAAACTTGACAGACTCAAGCATGTATTCTTAAAAATTTAAAACCAATTTTCATTTCATCATTATTTTTACTTAAATATTTAACTAAAAAACTTGAACATATCTCATATAATTAAAGTATATATTTACTATATATGTATGTACATTACGCCGGGTCGAATTGTATGGACGATTAAAAAGTATAAATTCGTATAGCAGAAACACAATCTACGGAAAATTCTAACAATGTTTCCTCAAGAAACCATAGGTCTAAAATAAAATCCTATCTTGCGCATTTCGTCTATTATCCAATAAAAATACATTAAAAAAAATAATACTGAAATATCATTGGATAAAAGACGAAATGTGTAAGATATGATTTGATTTTAGACCTGTGGTTTCTTGGGGAAAATTTCATAGAATTTTCCGTAGAATGCGTTTCTGCTATACGTTTTTTTGTGAAAAAAATCACCCACCCTAATGTACATATGTATGTATAAATAAAAATTTAAAATAATGAAAATTTAGACATAAAATTTTATCTTTGTATAACATAACATTAATATGTTGATTGCTGAATTGATTTCATTTGTTTTGATATATTTTTTTTTTTGATAATAATGTTTGATTTCATACATTTATAACAAGTGCTTTTTAATTGCCGATAATTTGCCGATTTTTTAAATCTATATGCCGATAAATGCCGATTTTTTTTGATAAAGTTGCCGATTTTCCTTCAAAATTATCTGGCACCCCTGAACGGAGGTGTTTTTTTATTTTTGTTTTGGTAAACATCTTTTTGTTCTACGTTGTTATTATAATTATTGATGTTCTCACCAGTTGGAGAGTTAGTAGAAAAAACATTTTTAGATGTTGTGGGTTCTTCTCTCCCTTGCACATGTTTTTTGAATTTTTGTATTATTTCGTTATTACAATTTTTGGCGTCAGCAAGAAGTGCCCAGTAATTATTTTTTAAATGTTTAGGTAATGATGATTCTAGTTTTGTTTCACTTTTTCTTTTTCTTACACTGTCTATTGTTGGTGTATCAACCAGTGTTGCCACCAAGAAAATTATAAACTACACATGCCCCATTACTTAATTACACATTCGACAAAAAATTACACATGTAAATAAATTTTCATGATCTATGAATTTGTCAAAAGGTGGTTCTTTTGTGAATACAAGATTTTTAAAATAGTACATTCATGAATTCAAAATGTTAGTCACAGTGGACCATAAGCGTAGCTAGACTATTATTCTGGGGTGGGCAAGTGCCCTTCCCAAATAGTAAAATTTTTTATAAACAAAAATAATTTTTTATTATAACAAAACTAAAATTCAGTTTGCTAACATAACTTCATTTTCAACATTTAAAATTGCTAATTTATTTTAAAAAATATTTTTATAATTTTTTTTTATATATTTAAATGGGGTTTTTTAATTTTTCTCTTGATCTAAACGGTTATTTGTTCCTTATTATATTAGTTAGACAAAATACTATTTTTTTATATCTAAACTCTCTATATTTAAAAATGGAATATTGTATACATATATATACAGTAATTTTTACTTACCTGCACAACCAACTTTGCACGATATTTTGTGCAGGTAAGTTAAAAATGCAGTTAACCTTAATGCACTTACCTGCACATTGATGCTGGTAAGTGCATTTACTTTTAAATAAAATCTGCCACTTTTGGTCCAATTGGCTAACGACAAATAATTTATGTGAAGCTTTGTGATTTTTCCGTCTAAAAATAACGCCAAATTGCTATTTTAGCTACTTTTAAAATTATTAAGAAGTTTACAACATATCTTTTTATTCAAAATCCTATTTTTCTTATTTTGTTTTGATTTAATTTTGTATTAGGCCGCTAAATGAAATTTTGTTCATGAAAACCAGCTATAGATTCCAAAAGTATTATGCACTTATCTTAAATGTGCAGGTATGAACAATGCACTTAAATTAACTAATTTATATGGAGTTTGGTAAATAAATATACAAAACACACGTTTTGTGCACTTATATGCATAATGCTCTTAAGTTAAAGGCAGGTAAGTCAAAACTACTGTATATACGACTTTGTACAAATATTATTATAAATAAAGAATTGAATTGAAAAAAACTGCTAAATTTGAAAGTCGTGCCTGAAGAACTAATAGTAATGCATAATGCCTCTATGATAAGAATGTTTGCGCTGATGATATGTGTGAACACGAATCCACAATAACTAAGTTTAGCCTGTTGGATAAACAATGAACGAAAATGGCTTGCGGATTTGACTCCTTTATTTTAGCTTGTAAAAACCAAACATTACATGTGCTCCGTTGTCCGATTGGCATTGGAATATTTTTTAACTTTTTGGGTTCCAAAAACCCCATGATTAATGTTCATTTAACGGAACAATCTTTTTGCGACTTTCCAAATTTTTATCTGGGGTGGGCATCTACGCCAATGCAGTGGACTCTGGGATGGTTGGAGCAAATACGACCATTTTAGTGACAATGGACAAAATTGTGGATTATTTTCACTTGCAGTGATTTTAATTTATCCAGGAATTGGATAACTACGGGTATAAAAGCAAAGTCAGCAATCTGTATTTTTTCGTGAAATTATCTAATTTAATGAATGATTGTGATCCGTCAATATGCCGATACCAAATAAGCCCGTTATTTCTACAAATAGGTATATACGGTGTAAAATACCCTGCAGACAAATTTACCTAAACGGAAATTTGACACTAATTTCAAATCAATATCTACGGGTAAAAATTATCATAAGTAACTGTACTGATAGATATACTTTTCCAGTAAATATATGTAACGCAAGAGTAAAGTAAAAAATGTATAGAATTTGTCTATCAAAAACTCAAAAATAGGAAATGTATAAAAACACATTTCCAGTAAAAACTTGTAAATAAACAAACTTATAATTTTATTAACGTTTATATTTTAAAAATTTTAGTTGAAAATTAAAAAATACTAAATACTAGTAAGTCAATTTTAATTTGCATTTAAAATAGGCATACAATAACATAAACACATAACAGTTGCAGCATTTCATACTGGATAACACAGAGGAACAAAATTGAGATTTTGGTTTGGTGCCGCGGAAAATGTTTTTGATAAAACATGTATGGGACATTACATAGTCAAAACTATATTTAGTTTTTTTTGAGGAGCTCTTGTTTTTAAGATATCGCGGTTTTAATTTTTTTGGTTATTCTGTATTTTTTTCTCTTTTTGTTGGGTTATTTCATAAATTTAGACTAAAATTAAAAACGCATCTTTTTAAAGGTATTCTACACAAAATTATCCTTTCTTTGACATAAATTTTGTTTATCTAAGTTTCAGGATATGTTGGTGATATCGCAAGGATGTTGAAAATTAACTTTTTTCAGTTTCATCCTTATAAGTTTGACCTATGGTAAAAGGGTTCAAAATTTGTTCACTATATACAATAAAAACTTATCAATAAACTAATTTATATAAAAATATTGAAAATTCGCTGAAAATATACTAAATTATTTGGCAAATAACTCAAAGTTTTACAGTATTTTTCATATGTATTTCATATCAATAAAAACTATATAAATGTTCGTAACTTGAATGTTTTACATCTGTTTTTTTTATAAATATAATTTCTCTTGTTATATTATTTCATTATGGCTAGTAAGATGAGATGCTGTGTTAAAAATCCTAATATGTTTTGTTACATTTGTGACGAATATATGTTATAAGATCAGCGAAAATCAATTACAACACTGTTCTCCAATTGTATTTTGCTTACTTTGGTATTCAAATTCGCAACATAGACAATTCCTGGATATATAATGTAGAAATAAATCTATATGTTTGTAAAAATTTATTTTTTCTGTATTTTACAGTCTTTTTAAAAAAAAAAATTAAGATATTTTCACCAAAAACTTTGTAAATCACGTAAATACAAAATTCGCAATATTTTAAAAACGTCAAATGAAGTATTTACATTGCTGTAGTTAGATTTAAATGTGTATTAAAAAATAAGACTAATGACTACCTAAAAATTTATTTATAAAACAAATAGTTTTTTAGGATGTAAAATTTCGGGATATTATCTAAATATTTCATAAAATTTTTAACTAATTTTTAATTTTAATTAAAAACTATATTCGCTATAATGCCTTGAATGTGCAGTGATACATTTTTATTTAAAATATTCATAATGCACAATTTTATTAATGATAAAGCTAAAAAAGTCAAATTTCAACTTTCCCGAAAGATCAGACAAATATGCCAAAATATCCATTAGAATTATTATACTCAAAAGAAGCATATGTTTATGTAGACCAGTCTCATGCTAAAAAAATTGCACATTCTTAATTGCATTACCCAAAATTTTGAAGAAAAACACAAAAAAATAGGGTATTCAATGAAAATATAAAAATCGCGATATTTCGAAAACGCGAGCTGACTGGAAAAAACAAGTATAACATAGTAATGAGGGTTCATCAACGTGTACAAAAGGTAGTTCAAATCTCGGGCACCAAAATCTCTGTTCCGCAGTGTAATTCTTACAAGTAAAATATTTTTCTCTCAAAAATTCCTAAGCTTTTTTTTATTTTTTGAAAGTTTTTAGAGTAAATAAACGCTTTTCCAGTAATAATTTGTAATAATTCGTAAAAATGTGTAGTTATTGAACAGACTTTATATGAATAATATTTGTTTTATTTAATATATTGTCCTTGTTGAAATTAAATGTCTTTAATTTAAACAACAATTTTACTAATTTTAGACAAATCAATCTATCTCAAGCGTCCATTTGTTATCGTATTTATCTGTAAACCTCTATGTTTATTTGGTTAAAACTTGCTTCATATCTTCATCTAATTCCAATATACTGAGTAACAAAAAATATAATATAATTAGCTGTCCCTGCAAACGTTGTTCTGTCAAAGCTCACACAAAGTTTGAAGACTCCCACTATAATAGTACTCCACATATGCAATAATAAATTTTTACTTTGTATGGGAGGTGCCATGCTCATTGTTCCTATATAGGTCAATTGTGAATATAAACTATCCATTGACCCACTCAAACACACACAACAAATTCCATCGAAATCGGTCCAGCCGTTAAGGAGGAGTTTAGTTACTAACAGAAGAATTATATATATAAAGAAGATAAATATGAATACCTTTAGAGGTACATATTTTTAAATATTTTAATGTAAATGGAAGACATTTTTGATCCAGTGTTTTAACTCTTCAGCAACAGAGTGCTGGAGGACTGAAAGATACTTTAAAGTGTCACGACTAAATAGTGATGATGTTTTATACTTTATCCGAATGTGGTGAGGTAAATTTAAGAAACATTGAATAATCCATGAATCATGTATTCAATAAAAATCCAAAATAAAGATAAAAAATATACATTGACCATATATTTTTGGATATAAATGGAATTTAAAATTACACATGGATTACACATGCAATCAATTACACATGGGCTACACATAAAAGTTAAAATTACACACAATATGTGTAATTACACATGAAGTGGCAACACTGGTATCAACAAACATATCATTTATATTATTTTTGTCATTGTCTTTAGATGAGAGAAGAGCATTACGCTCACTCATGATTAAATTAAGTTTTTGTTTTTGGATTAGAGCAGTAATGCGCAGCCCATACCACAATTGTGGAAAATAAAATCACACGTATTCTTATGCTCTTACATTTTAGTAGTCGTTGTCCACTCAACGAGACAACTAGGAATACGCATGAGCACTGGTGTATGACTTTTTCTTTATTTTTTCAGTTTTTGTATTTGTGTGTTTGTAGGTGCACTGAATAAAATAAAGAATTGAATGTGTTGGTGAGAGTAAGTGTATTGGTGAGAGGATTTATTTTTCCGAACCTCTGGATTAGAGCAGTGTTGCCACTTCATGTGTAATTACACATATTGTGTGTAATTTTAACTTGGATGTGTAGCCCATGTGTAATTGAGTGAATGTGTAATTCATGTGTAATTTTAAATTCCAATTATATCCAAAATATATTGTCAATGTATGTCTTATATCTATATTTTGGATTTTAATTGAATGAATGAATTATGGATTGTTCAGATTTCAAAACGACTGAAATAAATATGTACATTTATATGAGGGAAAGTAGCTATATCCTCTATTTTAGTTGATAAATACAAATCCAGTATCTCTAAATGTATTCATATTTATTATATTGTACTCGCTTGTTACTCAGTATAATGGAATTATATGTACTAGGAAATCCCGGTGGCCGAAATTCGAAAACAATATGTTTTATTTATATTGGTGGACAATAACATACTTAAAAGTGTACCACGAAAAAACGTTTGGTCTATTTATATATAAGATGAAGATATGAATCAAGTTTGAACTAAATTAACATTAAGGTTTGCAAAAAAATACGATAAGTAATTTGGAGATTGCTATGTTTGGTTTTTCAGGTGGACATTTCGGCGTTTGTGATAGTTTTGTTTGCGTAATATTGGTAACAGAAACTAAATTTTAGTTTATATACATATAAGAATTTTAACATGAAAAAAATATAAAACAACAAATACTATTCAATAACTGTACATTTTTTTCAAGTTATTACAAATTGTTATTGGAAAAACGTTAATTTTCGTTATCTTGGAAATTAATTGTTATCCAATAACAATTTGTAATAACCAAAATCGAAAATTTGTATTTTTATAATTTTAAATTGTTTATAGAATAAGGGTAACGGTATTTACAGATAACGGTATAAACTATTATATCGGTAACGGTAATTGCACTTATTTCGGGGTAACGTTAGCCAATCTTAAGAAAAAAAACAAGAACGTAGGAATTTGTGTGAGAAAAATTTATTTACAAATTGTTTCCAGTTATTTTTTATACCGGTAAGAACCGTTTTGAGTTTATGCTATTGTCTGTGTGGTTTCTGGTTTGTGTTTTAAATAATAAACAATAAAATTGACTTACTATTTTGGAAGCTTTATTTCAAATTTATAACTACAAATTTTAAAAATATAAACGTTACAACATTTTATGGTAAAGTATTTACTGGGAAGGAAAATGATCAGAGCTATAATTTTTAAACAAATAGTAAAAAATATTTATCTTTGAAACTGAAAACAAAACTGATTTCAAAGCACTTAATATAAATTAGAAATAAATTAAAATGGACATTGATTAATAATTGTTAAAGGCGTATTTGGGATTGACATATTTGACTGATCTCAAGAATTCATTAAATTAGAAAAGTTCACTAAAAAATCCAATTCCTGGATAAATTAAAATCACCGAAAGTGAAAATTGTCCATTGACAATAAAGTGATCGTATTTGGTCCAAACATCCCAGAGTTCACTGTGACAAACCTTTTATATTCATGACAATTTTAGACAATTTCTCCTATTGAAATCACGAAAATTTATTTACATGTGTAATTTTTTCTCGTATGTGTAATTTTGGCATGAGGCATGTGTAGTTTATAATTGTCTTGGTGGCAACACTGGATTAGAGTCTATTTCTCTTGGAATTTATTAACAACAACTTTACACAAGAATATAAGTATGTAAAAAGGATGACAAAGAATAAACGATAAAGAAATTTAATCAGTGATCCACGTCCGTCTAACATGACAGTTCGATCGCGACTGATCGTACTTAGATGTATCTATTGATAAGTAAGTACACTCTAATAAATTTTAATGTAATTTAACTTCATTTATAGTTGTAAAAAATTGTGAGTTGGACTACTTGGTATACTTTGTTTCCAACCTATTTTTTAAAATTACTCTCTCACATATACGGGTACTGTGTAAATTCAACACCCTTGTTAGAGAATTATACACATCAAAAGTCTCGAAATTTTAACTATAAATTGTCGAATAAATATAGTTTGATATACGTAAATTCACTAACACACATTATTTTATATTTTTTTCAACACATTTATCACTTTTTCTTTTCCGAAGCACATCCATTTCGCACATAATAAAAAATATTTTTTTTATTAATTTTGACTTTTTATTTTGTTTGTGGTAGGTTTTAAAAACTAGAACAGAGTTTCAATTTTTGGTATTGAAAATAGAACAAAATTTAAACAAATTAAAATTTAAACATTTTTTTAGAACTCTGTGTGTCTGGTGAAAATTCAAAAGGCACCAACTAATATACATCACTTAGGTACTTTTTTCACTAACACATAATATGTGGACATTTGACAAAACGACTTCTCTCGAGATAAGACAATTTTGCAGGATTTTTGTAGTAAATATAAAATTTGAATGCGCTTCTTTTGGTCTTATCGCCGTATTTCTATGACTTTTAGAACATAAGATACGCAATCGAAAAAACGACCTCTTTCAGGTTTTTCCCCAATTTCAATTTGATAAAACAACTTCTCTCATAGAATTCAAATCATTTTAAAAAAACTAGTAACTGCCTTTTGACAAAACAGCCTATCTCTATTTAGTTTTAGCACATTTTTAACAATTATTTTTTGATAAAACAGCTTCTTTCGAAAGAAGTCGTTTTGTCGAAAACAAAGATTGAAAAACCTACCACTTGTCTGAGACAAGTAGATTTTTAAATCAGTTGATCGCGAGTTTTCGTTTTGACAAAACGTCTTGTATCGACAGAGGTTCTTTTACAAAAACGAAAATTGAAAAAACTTAAGTCTTATCTTAACATAAGTGCTTTTAAAAATGGAAAACAGAAGAAAAGAAGCTGTTTTGCTACTTAATACTAGAATAAATAAAAATAAATTAAAATTCGTATAAATGAATGAAGTAAAAAACTTGAAGCTATGGCCAATAATGTGAAAAAAAAGAACACGTAAATATGTCTTTGTTTTCGACCAAAGACCATAAACTAGAAAAATCTTTGGCTAAATATATGGTTTAAGTGATGAAAATACTTTGATTGCCAAAAATTTCGATAATGTTAATGGATTGACCATACATTTATAGTTGTGTTGCATCTTGAGTTTGATGCAGTGCATGAGCAAATTGAAAAAAATTAAGAAAAATTCATCCTTTTCAATATACCATACACACGACTGGGTAAATTTAATAACGGCTACAAATCGTTCATGAATTAAACCAAAACAATTTTTTAGATTTTATTGGTCTGATGAAAGATAGGCTACATTATATATTAACTTTTTACTACTTACATACATATATCTTTTTCAGGTAAAAAATTTGAGTGAAAATAGGTTGGATGGATGCAGCACGAGTAAAGTAAACCTGGAGTTTTGCAGTACAAATCATCACTAGACCCAGGATAGGCTTTTAAGCTGCTAGACATCAACTCTCGTCGTCTAAATATGCCGATTCCACAATTGGTCGAAGTTAGATGTCTCCATTAGTCGTATCACATAACAAAAAACGCGATTTGATGGATATGCTGCCACTGATAAATACCCATCTACACATTTTTTAAAGCATAAAAATCGTTTAAAATCTATCTGGATCTTGACGAAGAAGAAACTCAATAAAGTTTCACAAAGTAAATCGCAAAATATGATTTTTTACTGTTTTCTTCTTATAATAAGATAATAGTATTATTTTATTTAAAAGTTAATTTTTATATTAAAATTCAACCTAATCAAATATTTACTGTTTTTAAAGAAACATTTTTATATTTGATTAATTATTTGGCTATTGTAACGAAAAAGTTGAATAATTTTTTTTTAATAATACCGAAATATGTTTGTCAAATCAACTTCTTTCGACTTTTTTTTATATTTCAATTTCACAAAACAACTTGTTTTTACATAAGCCGACTCTAATTTAATTAAAACAATTTTGACAAAACGACTTATATGATACAAGCTAATTTGTTTGCTAAAAATACATTAGATAAAAAAGCTTAAAATTTGTTGTTGCTGTTTGAAAGAAAACTATTGCTCTTTCTAACAAAAGAAAAAGCGCTACTTATTTATTGGATATTTGTCTATAATGTTTATATATAACATTTTTTTGATTTTCTACACAAGAACTTTTGTTAGTAGTTTTTACAGTTTTTTCGCTCTCCTGAAAAGTTGACGTTTTAGAAAGAAGCCGTTTTGTCAAATGTCCACAGATATATAGAGTTAGGTACTGCCTGCTGTCAAAGAGTTGGACTACTTGTTATACTTTGTTTCCAACATTCAAAATACTTATGTTTGGGTGTATTTTTGCAGATAAAAGTGTTTAAATTAATTTGATAAACATATTGTGCTTAAATTTACGCATTTTCTGTAATATTACAGGAAAATTTACTTATTTTATAATAGTAAATTTACATGCATTTTTTAGAGTGTAACTTGTAACTATTTTAAGGGGACGAAATAAATAAAGCACACTTACCCCAAAATGTTAATTGACCCTAAAAGTACCTTTTGTTCTGGGAGAAAACAAAAAGCATCGAATATATTTCAGAATAAATCACCAAAAGCCCATTTTCTTAGATAATAGCTTCAAATAGAAATTACAAAATGTTGAACATTAATTTTTAATAATAGACCATAATAAGTATACTCTAAAAAATGCATGTAAATCTACTTCTATAAAGTAAGTAAGTTTTCATGTAAAATCACACAATATGCATAAATTTAAGCACAAAATGTTTATCAAAATCAATTACAAACTTTTTTCAGCAAAAATACTAACAAAAAATTTGTATTTTCAATTTTTATAATATAATAGGTATTTTATGTTTAAAATTACATGTATATTGTGCATAAGTTTTACACATAATGTCAATCAATATACTCCAGTGTAAATATGTATGTCTTGCATTTTGATTTCAAAAATATTAAAAATTAATTATTTCGAACCTTGGGTACAATCCTCTTTAGAGCATAATATTAAATCAACAGATGAAACTTTTATCTCGTAATCCAATGCAAAAAGCCACCAGCTATTTATTTAAGTATAAACAACTTTTCCCTAAAAAATAAAATTAAGCCGATATCATCTAACATCTGCCCTTTCATTAACTGAAAAACTGAATCTGTCTTTTTTTGTACGTTTACACGTACCTTTATACACATTTGATAAATGAATTCATGCAACATTAAAATGACAATAAATTCAATCAGTTACGCTAAAAAATTCTATCTTTTTTCGATTCTTAAAAATGTTGTAAATGTTCATTAAAAAAATAATCGAATAAAGGCGAAAAACGTCGTCAACAAATCTTTACATTCCAATCACGACTTCCTTTTTACAGAGATAATGAAACATAGAAAATAATGAAAGTAGTGGATGGGAAAGAAGGAATGAAGAGATACCATTTTTGGGATGGATGGGTGGATGGCATCATAAAACTTTTAGACATGACAACACATCGGCACGTTAATTTCAGACGATGTGCAAAGTGAAGGAAATTAAATTTTTAGATTCCTGTTGTTTTGTTGTCGATATTTCAATATTCCCATGTATGACTGGAGTCGCGTTGTCTGCGTCGAACACACAAATACATACGTACACATTTATTCATCCTGTGTTGTGGTTGTTGTTGCCCGTATTGTTGTTGTATATGTGTTGCTGCCACTAATTGGTAATCGATACATTCATTGCTACGTATTGTTGCTTGTATTGTTGTAGTTCAAGTGTGTAAAGTTCATTAAATTCGGAAGCCATAGCCGCATTTAAAATAACAGCAACAACAACAGCGGCGACCAAACTCAGTCAGGATTCAACTCTTCATTAACATAAAAGAACATTTGCCAAAAAATATATATACTGGGTACCCAGCTGTTTTACAAGTAGTCAATGTATCCCTTAAAGACAGTAGATAATTTTCACTAATGTCTGATCACTTGGCTGACTCCAATTTATATATTTTGGATCATTTGACACATATGTGCTCTTTGTAGTGCAAATATAAGTATTTTGGTTACTTTACACATCCCTGGTAATCTATCGTAGAGTCAATTGTCGCTCTATTTTGTACTGTATTTTAGAGAGTAGTGATTTTACCCACAAGAAGTAATAGATTGCAGAGTAGTTAGTCGGAGTAAGGAAAAATCAATAGCTCCGGACTAGAGTATCCAAAACCGAAAAACGGTCAATCGATTTTTTCATCTTTTTAAACTCGACCGGTTTCGGTTTTCTTTAACTTTTCGGTTTTTTGAGAAACCGGTTTTTGTAAGACGGTTAACCGGTTTAAATGAAATATATTTTCTAAAGCTCATTTAAACATATTTTTAACAAAAACTTTGATATAATTTTTAAAAATATTGTTCTATTTTATATAAAATTGTAGCATTTGACAATATTTCGTAAATGATATAAGATAATTGCATAAAGATAGAGCCTTAAGAATCAAAAATGTTAAATTTCCGACGATTTAGTACACAATTCCTAACATATTTCTTATTAGCGTCCACAAATAAAAATAAATCTAAGTAGACCTTTTTCACATTGAATAAAAATTTAATATAAACCGGTTATCCGGTTAACCGGTTTTTTTAAACCCAAAAATCAAGACCGGTTTTTTCAAAAACACACATTCTCGGTTTAACCGGAAACCGGATATTAAAATTTGCCTGTTTTTTGGACACTCTACTCCGGACAGTCACCCAGAACTACTGTTTCGTTTGTATCATACATACAACACTTGTTTGTGCAAGCTGAGGATCATAAGCTTTTGGATTTTGTTGTTGTTTACTTCAAGTGTACAGATATTATACACACATAAATATTTTAAATACAAGATATTAAAAATATTGTATTAACGTAGCAGACTATGTACTATAGTAGATATTTTTCATACGTTGGGCTATTGATAATTTATTGCAATTTCAAGAAATAAATTTATTACAAAATCCATAAATAATATTGAAGAAATGTTTGCTAATAGTCTACGGAGATATAGTTACCAAAAATAATCCAGCAAAATTTGGTCAGTGTCGTTAATTAAATAAATAAAAATGGATTAAAGCATTTTATAAATAGTTTTTAATGCATGAAGAGCATACAGATGATGTAATAAAAAAATTACACATAGTTAGCTCATTTTGATCATTTTGACGGAACGAAGATTTAAGTTATTAAGAGATTCACTATCCCCACATAAATTTAAGGTGTAAAATGTGTGCAGCAAATTTATGTAAAATGTTACGGAGAACATTTTTGTAACCCTCTAAATCCTCAAGGCATTCTTTTAAAAAAGAGCAAAAACGCCATTAAAAAAGGGATGTAAGGGGTTAAAATGTTCCGCAGAAATATTATCAGTAACAAATGTTCCGCAAAAATATTATGCGTGAAATTTTACTATAAGTCCCTGAATACACCAAAACGGAAAATTCAACCAGAAAGTCAGAAATAAGCACCCAAAAATTTATCATGAAAAAAAGTTTAAAAATTAACTAAAAATCAGTAATTACTGTATTATTTTAGCTTCGATAGCAAACTTGGACAGGAAGTATTCATTAATTACATTTGTTTTAGCTCTAGGCAATTCCACTTCATTACCATACAATGTCCAGCATATTTCAGCGATCAGCGAATGAATGCTTTTGAATTTATAGCGTTCTTCAATGTAGAGTTTCGTGTTCGGTCTTAATCGAAACCGATTTTCAAATATCCAATACAAGTTTGGAGTACTGGCAGACCCGGTGCGCTTCGCCACCCCAATTAAAAGACAGAAATAGTACTATTAAGTCTCCCTTTGTGAATCTAAATAAATAAAAATCAAATGTCGTTCGTTGGTAATTGCATCAGTAGAGAACGGCCGGACCGATTTCGAAATTTTTTTTATAAAATGTTGGTCATAGGTTTTTACGGAATGAAAAATTGACCACGCCTACTTTTACGCTCACTTTTTTCGATCTATCTAAAATCGAAAAAACTTTTCTCCGATTTGGCTAATTTTTTGTTTAAATGATCATAGTAATCCAATTTAAGTTTTTACTGAAAGAATAATTGACCATATCTGAAATCGCAGGACGCCTGGACCGATTTAACTAATTTTTTTCAATTGTTCGCAATACATAGTCCGCAAAAGTTTTTACATAAATAAAAATTGTCCACGTCCACTAATACGCAAAATACATCGGTCTGTGATCAATCATATTTCAGACCAAAATTCGATTACTTATTGAATTGATTTTTTATATAAAAACTCAAAATATCTAAATTTGCTAATAACTTGGCCAATAAGCGTTTAATCGAGAAAAGGAGCTCGATATGTGATCACTCATATTTCTAGCCAAAAATCGATTTTTTATATAAAAACTCAAATTATCTATGAATATAATTGGTGTGTGTGTGTGGTTTTGTAGATTTAGCATCAATAGAGATATTTAAAGTTGATTACATATGTTAGCTCTGGTAGAGTAGGGGAAGAAGTATTTTGAGGTGACCACAGAGTGAACCTTTATAAAATTAGTTAAATAAGATACTAACAACAATGAACAATGATGTTTGTTGTTGTTAGATGTTTCTTTAGATTTTAAGATTTCTCATGTAACGAGAATTATAAGTTATGTTTTAGCGGTGGGAAATAAAAGAAAATTGTAAGGATTACAATAAATTCAATGTTTTATTAAGCAAGAGATGCTCACCTTTTTGATGTAGAAATGTAAGTGAGTTTTCTTAAAACTAACACCTTATCGTGAAGGTTCGGTTTTAACAAAATGGGCAAATTTAAATGACATAAAAAAGCTTTATAAATGACAAGTTACAATGTTATTTTTATCCAGTAATTAACATTATGCAAAATTCAATGGCTTTTAAACTGTGTTCAATATTTTAAAGATAAATTCAATATAAAATTAATAATATAATAAATGCATTATGCTAATTTGAACAATCTAAATTCGCTAATAACTTGGCCAATAAACGTTTAATCAAGAAAAAGAGCTCAATCTGTGATCACTCATATTTCTAGCCAAAAATCAATTGTTTATATAAAAACTCAAAATATCCAAATGCTCTAATAACTTGGCCAGTAAGCGTTTAATCAAGAAAAGGAGCTCGATATGTGATATATAAAAACTCATAATATGTACATTAGACATGCCCTTAAAAAATAGATTTGCTTCGGATGGGTCTTATTTTGTTTATTAGTAGCTAAAACTATAATCGATTGAATGTTGTAAAATTGGGTAAATAATGGTTCTTTTTTCGATATCTTAACAAAATTTCCTATTATAATGCTATTTTTTCAACATTTGCGATAAACCTAAGCTTCTGGACATAATTGTCTTTATATATTTTCGAATGAAAAATATCAAAGTTATACTAGTTTTATTTGAACTTATATTGAGAAAAAAGTGCTAGTTTACGCATATATTACTCGCATTTCTGTTGTTGACATAGTTGTTTACATAACTTTTGCATGCAAAACCGTGAGTAAATAATACAAAAATATCGTTTTGCTTGAATATATGACGTGAAGAAATGCTAATAACATGGTTATTCTTAACTCGATGTTCACGTTTTATACCTTGTTAGAAAGATAATTTTGTCTAGAAGCTTAGATTTATTGCAAATGTTTTAAAATCAGCATTATAATAGGGAATTTTGTTAAGATATCGAAAAAAGTACCATTATTTACCCAATTTTACAACTTTTAATCGATTTCCGTCACGTGTTCTAGTTATCCGATTGCACTTAAATTTTGCAGTAGTTAGTTTTAGCTACTAACAAACAAAATAAGACCCATCCAAAGCAAATGTATCTAATTTCAAGTTTATTGGTTCATTGTAATGTGGATTCTAGCTCATACGAAACGTATTATTTGAACTAAAAAAGTACCATAAAGACCCACATTTTATATTCCCAATCAGCATCATGAATGCCTAATTTCATATTTCTGGGCCCATTATTATTGAAAATGCAAAATAATTATATCACTAAAGTCACCTTTTGCGAATTCTAACTCATTCAGAATCATGTGTATATAATTTTTAGGATTATTATTATAAAATATTCCAATAGTACTATTTAAATAAAGAAATAGTACTATAGCCAACTATTATGTACACAAGTAAAATAATTTAATATAATAAAAAGTACCATAAGATAATGTACCATTTTTCCACAATTGAACTCCCGCCAAGTTTGAAATCAAAGTAATTTCCTGATTATAGGTTCAATATTATAGAAAATTCAAAAAGTACCATTTTGAAGAACGAATCATAATACTATTGAACCAATCGGTTTTCAATTTTTTAAAACTGAAACCGCGGTTTTGAAATTCTTCGGTTTTTTGACCAAAATTCAACAATGATTTATTTTTTAAATTTCAATATGGATTACTTTGAGAACCAGTTGTCAACAGAATCTGATGAGCAAGGTGAACAATTTCATCAGACATTGAAGAACGCTTATCGCTGAAATATGCTGGACATTGTATAGTAATAAAGTGGAATTGCCTAGAGCTAAAAAAATTTAATGAAGACTTCCTATCCAAATTTGCTATCGAAGGTAAATAATAGAGATATTAGTGATTTTTAGTTAAATTTGAAATATTTTTTTTCATGATACATTTTTGGGGTACTTTAAAATGAAATTCTTAATAAATACGAAATTAACCCTAAGCTCTCTTTTGTTGTGTCTTATTTCTGACTTTCTGGTTGAATTTTCCGTTTTGATGTATTCAGGGACTTATAGTAAAATTTCACGGATAATATTTTTGCAGCACATTTTAACTCCTTAAATCCCTGTTTTAATGGTGATTTTTGCTCTTTTTAAAAAGAAGGGCAAAAAGACCCATATTCTACAAAAATGTTCTCCGTAACATTTTACATAAATATTCTGAACACATTTTATACATAAAATGTAAGAATCACATGGTTTCTTATGCCCATTAACAATAAGAATGTACCAGAGTTGGGGAACTTTAACCCCCCCTGAAATGAAATTCAGATGAAAACTTTCAAAACGCCGATATACGTGTCTTTTTTTGTCTCCTCTATCAAAATTAAAATTTTGCAATATTTGGATTTATATTTGTTGATTTTATATCGGCCATATTATGTACATATGTATATGTTATGTAATGTTTATAAATGCAGGAACTATGTTTAAGTGTATGTGTATATCATGTCCTCTAATCCCTAACATTTTTATATCCAGTAGAATTAGAGATGCTAATCGGGATTGATTTTTGAAAATCCCGGGGTTCGGGATTTGGTCGGGATTTTCGGGAAATCTAAAATCCCGAAAATTATAAGAAAGAAACGTACATAATTATATCTTTACAATTGAAAGAACATTTTTTATTTAGCAATTAATTTATATTAGACACTAAAAAGCATAAAATACTTGCATGAGTACATTATATAAGAAGAAATAACAATAAATACTACATTAGGGTGTGTCGATTTTTTTCACGAAAAATCGTATAGCAGAAAATTCTAAGAAATTTTCCACAAGAAACCATAGGTCTAAAATCAAATCCTATCTTGCGAATTTCATCTTTTATCCAATGATATTTCAGTATTTTTTTTAATAGTTTTTTTTATTCGATAAAATATGAAATATGCAAGAAAGGACAGGCAAATCCCGGTATAACGAACGATATGTTGTCAGGCCCATTCGTTATATCGAGATGATTTTTTTTTTAATTTTGGACAACTTTTTCTATTTTGGAATTTAACTAAACCTATGTCGTTTTGATCCCTAGGTTGGATGAGCGGTGTGACATTAGGAGGCAAGAATATCGTTCAAATTTGTATATTTTCCACGTGTATTTCCACGATTAATGTAAGGGATTTCGATTCTGAAAATGATTCAAACTGTAGAAAATTAAACTCGGACAAACATTTATTTTGAAGATTCCACTTAATTTGTGTAAAGATAATTTACAGAAAAAACTTAGTCACGATAAAATGTTTGTTTTTATTTTCTCCAAAATACATGTTGAGAATTTTGTTATTCCATATTTCATTCATTCATCTAAATTTTTAGTTTTTCGTTCAATGAAATTCTTCTATGGTTTTCCATATTTAATTCACGTGAATTATAGCCTGTTTCACAATATCGAATGAAAGATTTCGTTCACATTCTAAGCGGAAGAAATCTGATTTTGGATTCCTTAACTTCCTGTTAATGTGAACGAATCAGTTTTCTTTTGCTTAGAATGCGAACGATATCTTTCATTCGATATTGTGAAAACAAGCAATTAAAACCACTATAGAAAAATAGACAGACCTATTATTAAAGAAAGTAAGCATTGAAAACGGTACTGTAACGACTTATTTTCTTATTTTTACATTCATGACTACTTTTGTTTTTTATACTTCCTGTTCGTTATATTGAGCGTACAATTTTCGAAATATTCGCTATATAAGGTTGTCAATGTTAAAAATTTGGTGGTTTGTTTGATTTTTTTTTTGTTTTTTTTCTCATCATTCGTTATATCGAGCATACAATTTTTGAAACGTTCGTTATATAAGGTGGTCAATGTTACGAATTTGACCGTGTGTTAAATCGGATTTTCGTTAAAATGAGATTCGTTATACCGAGATTTGCCTGGATTTGATTTTAGACCTATGGTTTCTTGAGGAAACTTTTTTAGAATTTTCCGTATATTGCGTTTTTGCTATACGTTTTTTTAGTTTTTGATCGTCCATACAATTCGACCCAGCCTAATGTACATACTGGTAAAAACAGTACCTTATCTTTTAGCAATCGAAATATTTTCATCTGAGATAAAATCTATTTCATTTGAAGAGGATTTAAATTGAGTTTTGTTAGACAACTTACAAAAAAAGGTGAAGAATTGATTTTCTAGAGCCCCACTCAAGGAAAACCAAAAATACCGTTTTCCTTTATTAACTATATTGTAGCAGTAGTTGAGCTTAACAACTTTTCTGAACATCACTTTGTGATATTTGGGCATGTAGAATGTCAAAATGCATGAAAAAGGCACACAAAAATTACAATTTCCCCTATTTATTTATGAAAAACGGGATTTGGAAAATCCCGAAAATCCCGGGATTTAGAATTAAAAAATCCCGGACTTCGGGATTTAAGAAATCCCGAAAACCCCGGGATTTTCGGGAACGGGATTCCCCGTTTGGCATCTCTAAGTAGAATCGACCCACGTATATAGTAATTTCGTAAATATGGTTAAGCTCTAAGAAGTGCCGAACACACACTACGAACGACAAGTAGGCTGGTATTCTTTGCAGGGGGTGGCATGGTAGACGCTTTATCGAAGTATGTTTTAGTGGATGGGGGGTTGATACTTAGTTACTGTTTGGTTTACGCTGTTACATTTATATTTATAGTAGTAGTGGTAGTAGTAGTGCGAGTGCGAGTACTCAATTTCGTACTGGTTTTTAGTTGAATAAACACCTGTGGTTTAATGTTAAGAAGAGTTCAGGGATGATGTGGTGCGAATGTGCCAAATGAGTGAATGTTTTGCAATAGTTGTGTGCTCTAAGCTCGTAACTGTAATTTTACTTTCGTGTTTTTTTTTTTGGCAAAGGCTTTTATATTCCCTTAATTTTTACTTTTCTGTTGCTGTTTTTGTGCAATTATGAGCAACAGCGGAAGGTAAATTGGAAAGAGGACAAAACCAAAAAGGATTCATGCTGCTTAAGTTAAGGTTGTATCGTTTCAGTCATTTGCTGTTTGTTACTTTAGCAACCGTCTTCTTTGTTTGTAAATACTTTCTGATGGCACGTATCACAGTATCGAGTTACGCTATGATTTCCGTTTACTTCCCCTATAGGCTGAAAGTCTTTACTTCCGAGAACCTTTTTTTTGTATTTCATTGGTTTTGCATACACTATTGGAATGTTTACTTACCTCAACCAATATTAAATACTACAGCAACGAAATAACAAGTCTTGTCATGTATCTGTTGTCCTCCCCATTCTTAAGTTTTGTGTGCGTATTTTGCATGTGAAAAATGTGTTACAATATTTCAGCATTTAAAATATCAAAAATACGAAAATAAGGGAATCGACATGCAAGTGTAATGTAATGTAATGATTTGTTCACTTATACACGCACATCTTTATATTGAACAACACAGCACAATGTAAATGTCTTTACTTCGGTATGTGGGTTTGTTCGGAAGTTAAGTTCCTTTTTTGTTACTTTTGAAGGGGGAAATGGATGTGGATGTGGAAGCGGAAGATGTCACTCGTGATTGAAGCTATCGTATTGATATCGACATGTACGTGTCATTGCTAAACGAAGCAATCGAGATCCGATTCCTATGTGATTGTTTAACATTGACTGCGATTGGCTTCGTATTATTTCTACGTATGTTACATCATTTTTAAACTCTCACAAATATACACTCATAAATAAACAACGTGGGATCTTCTTTAACTTTCTGATGCAATTTAAAACAATACATTTCCGGGAAATCTGCTTTAACTATATGCTAATTATTATTCTTGGTGTGATAATTAATTTGTACAAAATAACATCAAATAAATTCCCAATATACAAATTTATGTATACACTGCTCCATTGAATGGATTACGGTACAAGATTAGACTATTGGAGCAATATAACCAGAGACCGAAAATAACGGGTTCACTTTCATTTTAATGGTAAATTCTCATTCGCAGCCATTTAAAAATAATTTTTTGTGATAATCACTGAGAGAGTGATTTATTCGAAAACATTTTAGGTTTGGGGTTGAGAGAAACAGAAAAGAAGTAAACACAAATAATCTGAATGAGTGATTTATAATTTATTTTTTTCGGAAAGGTAAGCAAAATCGCCAAAATGCATTTGATGGAAATCAACGCTTAAATATATACAATTTATCAAAAGATTAATAATAATTTAAAAAAAAATCTCATTTCTGTTAGTCAGACTTCATTACTTCATACTTATCATATTATTTCCATAATTTGTTAAAAATTACTAATAATATGTTATTGTATGTAAATAAAAGTGAAAGTAACAGTTATAAAGAACAAGAACAAATGAATTGTTTATCTAACACCAAACCATTAAAAAACAACAAAAACGAATAAAGGTCATACCAAACCATTTAAATAAAAATCATTTTATAACTGTTATTTTCAGTGATTTATTTTTATCACAAAAATATAAATCACAATTTGGGTTTTTTGATATATGGACGAGTTATTTTCGATCTCTGAATATAACTAATACAGAATTTAGATTTTTGAACAATTACAACAAAAGTCGAAACAATTTTTAACACCATGATAAACTCTATTCATTCGACTAATGATCGTTCGATTAATCGAATAATTTTTAATGGCCATTTTCGAATAACGAATAATTCGAACAATTTTATGTAGAATAATCGAATAAAACGAATAAATGTTCATATATATTTAAATTTATTAAATTGCTTAAAATTTTTCATAATTCCAAATTTAAATAAGTAATAATGACTCACAAAAATTGTATTGTTTCTAAAATTCGACAAAAGGACTTTCGATCACTGCAGATGAGTGTTCCGATAGCTCCTTCTTTAAATATATAAATATTACTGCAAGAAGTTACAATTCTAAAAACAAATCTTTCTAAATTTTTTACTTAGGACTTGAACCAATGAAAATAAAAGGTACGGAAAAAAATTTTTGTTATTTAGCTGGCGAAATATTAGAAGAATCGCAATTAATAATCAAAATATTAACTTAGATTAAAGTAGAGTTGAATGTGATGGAGAATGTGATTTTGAAACGGTCATCGAAAGTGATATTGAGGATGACATTTATAATGATTACATTGAAATATATGAAGGCCATGATATTAAAATATATGTATATAAGTGATGTTATTAACCGCGTACGTAAGAGTTGCAAAATATTTAATAAATCGAATGATAAACACAACTAATACAGAATTTAGATTTTTGAACAATTACAACAAAAGTCGAAACAATTTTTAACACCATGATAAACTCTATTCATTCGACTAATGATCGTTCGATTAATCGAATAATTTTTAATGGCCATTTTCGAATAACGAATAATTCGAACAATTTTATGTAGAATAATCGAATAAAACGAATAAATGTTCATATATATTTAAATTTATTAAATTGCTTAAAATTTTTCATAATTCCAAATTTAAATAAGTAATAATGACTCACAAAAATTGTATTGTTTCTAAAATTCGACAAAAGAACTTTCGATCACTGCAGATGAGTGTTCCGATAGCTCCTTCTTTAAATATATAAATATTACTGCAAGAAGTTACAATTCTAAAAACAAATCTTTCTAAATTTTTTACTTAGGACTTGAACCAATGAAAATAAAAGGTACGGAAAAAAATTTTTGTTATTTAGCTGGCGAAATATTAGAAGAATCGCAATTAATAATCAAAATATTAACTTAGATTAAAGTAGAGTTGAATGTGATGGAGAATGTGATTTTGAAACGGTCATCGAAAGTGATATTGAGGATGACATTTATAATGATTACATTGAAATATATGAAGGCCATGATATTAAAATATATGTATATAAGTGATGTTATTAACCGCGTACGTAAGAGTTGCAAAATATTTAATAAATCGAATGATAAACACAAAATATTGCAAACTAACGTTTTGTTGCAAGAAAAGCATGGAGTTCGTCTTATACATGATTTTGAACATCTTTGTCTAACATGGTAATAAACTTTATGCGTATTTGTAAATGCATCAATCATGCACTGCCTGACTTCAAATTAGCCACGTTCACTGACAACGATATCAAACTTTGGACAGATTCCCTTTATTGTGTAATTCCCCAAGACCACTTTATTAAGCATATGTATGTATGTAAATTAAAATATTTTGTTTACATTTTGTAAAAAAAATATATTTTTTTTATTTTTGACCGTTTACAGTCATGTCTTATCACTAAACTAACTAACTTAATTCTGTGTCATATTTATACCTAATAAGAAACACAATCAGCAATTAATTAATAAAAACTTAAAAACATAATCAGCAATTAATTAATATTGAATTGCAACATAATTATTTGCAATTATATTTTTTATGTTCAGCGATTTTATTGTAAACTATTTTGTTGTAAATATTTTGTTGATTGTCAGCAAATAATTCTAAAGTTCAATGAAACTTATTTAAGCATTTTCATGCTGTTTCCATAACTCCCCCTTTTGTTAGTTGAATCGTCCCGATTGAATCATTTTGGAGAATTTGTTTTAATGTTCTAATAACTTGTTGTCTATCTGGCGGATTATCAGGATTTGGAGTTGTTGGCTTAGTTCCTTGATTATTGGTTGTAGAATTTACTTTGTCTTTTTGTTTCCATATAGTGTAAATAATAATAATGATTACTGTTATTGAAAGTATTATGTTAAAAGAAAACTCAATTCTTCCTTCGGTTGATAATGAGCTTAATTCCTGAACATTGTTCAACTGGACTTCTTTCATCATTTGAAGAGAAAGAATTTCTTCAATATCCGTTTTATTAGATTTTAATTGAAGAATGGGTGGAAGCGGTTTCCAATCATGTAATTCCATTGCAAGATAATCAATACCGTTTAAATTAATTGTGGTATTATGGAATTTTATTAAAAAACTTCCTGATAAATTCCATGGTTTGGCGTCAGGGATTCTTACAGAACCATTGTATTGATTCAATAGGATTATTCCAGGTTTTATTTCCTCAATGGTTGGAACGTGCTGATTATTTATAATTGTACAATTGTGATTCTTACTGGACAATAATTTTGGAATACAATTTGTGTTTGTAATATTTAAAAGATTTTCATTGTTACATATTGATAGCTTATTATAGGTTTTACAATTAGTTTTCATTTCAAAAATGTCATTCTTACATTTAACAATATTCTCATTTCCAATTCTTATTATAGTTTTTTGTATTTTTAAAGGTTTAATTACAATATTTTCACAAATTTGTTTATTAATAGTAGGCAAATTTATTATGTAAATAATTGTTGTATTGCTTGAGGCAATTCTAATATCAGAAAATTCATTGATATTGGAGCATGGGAATTGTTCATAGTCTAATTGCTTTTTTATTTCGTCAATTTCTTGCTCGGACAGTATAAAAGTATTTATAACTCCTGCTTTGGCCCATTGTAGAGCATATTGAATGTTCAATATTTCCTCTTTTATTAATTTTAATCTATAAATCAAATTTTGTTCAAATTCTTTTCTAAAGTCATCTTCAGTCTGTATTTTCTTTAAGATTGCGTTTGTTACATTAGTCATCAGGTTTAGTCTTGTGACGGTATCCCTGTTTATTATTCGTTGTCTGTTCGTGTTTTCTAACATGTTATTTATTTTATCAAGTACTATCTTATGATCCTCATTGTCTGGTGTTCCTGCCAACCATTTCCAAGCTGTCCCTAAAATGTCTAGTGAACGTTTCTGTCTTGGTCTCATATTGTTTAGTTGCTGTCGCGTCTGTTCAATCTCATGGTCAAGTATTGGAAGTATGGAGTTGCTTGAATGTATTTTCCTTCGAATTTCCTCTCTTAAATTCGTAATTACTTGTTCATATTTGTCCAAATCTATAGAATGTATTAATTTAAAATTTCCGTCTTGCAATCTTGTTAGTCCAGTGTGTATTGAAATTAATTGAGAACTTGAGTAGTCTAGTATTTGGACCTCAGGTTTGCAGTTGGTGAGTGTGCCCAGCAAAATAAGCAATTTTAACATTTTCTGTAAGATAAAATTTATTTTTTATATTTTCTTTATGAATAATTCTATTTCTATTATAAACCTTAACCTTATTTCCTAAATCTTCTTTTATTTTCTGTTTCTTATAACGTGGAAGTAATTTATCCCTTTGACCTATTAATTTTTCATAAACTTCCTCATTTTCCTCAAATGTTCTGATCTGAGTAGGATTATTTCTTTGTAGCATTCTAGTCTGAGCTTCCAATAATTTATTACGCAGATTTCCATGATTAACTTTATTGTGAAACACTTCAAATGGTTTTTCATTTGTAACAGAATGTATGGTGAGATTATACTGTTGAGCTGCTCTATGAAAAATCTCAACAGTGTCTAAAAGATGATATTCTTCTTTTAAACATCTTGCTATTTCGATCAGGGTGGAGTGTGCTCTTTCCACTTGACCGTTAGTAGTACTATGCCTAGGATCAGCAAAATATAATTGAATTCTTAATCTTTGCATTAAAGATTGGAATGTAGGTGTTTTAAAGCCTGGTTCATTGTCTAACGTTATTTTCCTTGCTGCAGGAAAAGTTTGCAATATATCCAATATTTTTTCACCTAAATTTGTTTTGTCTTCTATTTGTTTTATTACGAGAAATTTAGAATAAGCGTCAATACATGTTAGGAATTTCAAATTTTGGGCATAAAAAATGTCAATGTGAAGGTACTCTCCCTCCTTGCTAGGAATTGGAGCCTCTCCAATTGCAATCTTAGTTGGTTTCCTATCATATTTCGCTTTATTGCAAATATCACAATGCCTAATAAATTCCTTAAAATGATCAATCATCCTGGGCCAATAATATTGTTTATAAACTTGTTTATGATTTTCCTTATAACTTCTATGTGCTCTAGTGTGAGTTTCCTTAATAATGGCTTTTTGGTCATCAATATTATCAATATCAATTGCAAAGATTCTTGTAAAAACAAACTTGTTGGTAAATATTCCTTTTATTGTTTCCTTAAACTCATATAGATCTTCAGGACAACAATGTATCGCTGTCACTAAATTTGGTCGTAAAAATTCTTTCAATTTGTTCTTGAGATTTTCCCTCGTATCAAATTCTATAATGTGTCTAGTTCTATTAAATTGTGTAAGTGATTCGTAATTTGTGAAATTTGCCCTGCTTAAAAGAATTTGTTGTTTAAATTCACTAAGTGGTTTGGAAGTTTCTTTAATAGTGAATTCTTCACTACTTTCGGCAGAATGTTGTGTACTATGTAAAGACTCATCGTCAGAAATGTTATTCAAGACCTGTCTAGAAAGTGCGTCGGCTACAACATTTGTCGCACCCGGCTTATAAACAAATTTCGGGGAATACTCTTCTATAAAAGACATCCACCTTTTAAGTTTTGCATTTGGATTCCTAGTAGATATGGCAAATGTTAATTGTTGATGGTCAGTATGTATTTCCAAATCTGCAACACCATACAAATAATTTCTCAAGGTCTTTAACGACCAAACTATTGCGAATAACTCTTTTTCATTTGTAGCGTAATTATGTATGTATGTATGTATGTATGTATGTATGTATGTATGTATGTATGTATGTATGTATGTATGTATGTATGTATGTATGTATGTATGTATGTATGTATGTATGTATGTATGTATGTATGTATGTATGTATGTATGTATGTATGTATGTATGTATGTATGTATGTATGTATGTATGTATGTATGTATGTATGTATGTATGTATGTATGTATGTATGTATGTATGTATGTATGTATGTATGTATGTATGTATGTATGTATGTATGTATGTATGTATGTATGTATGTATGTATGTATGTATGTATGTATGTATGTATGTATGTATGTATGTATGTATGTATGTATGTATGTATGTATGTATGTATGTATGTATGTATGTATGTATGTATGTATGTATGTATGTATGTATGTATGTATGTATGTATGTATGTATGTATGTATGTATGTATGTATGTATGTATGTATGTATGTATGTATGTATGTATGTATGTATGTATGTATGTATGTATGTATGTATGTATGTATGTATGTATGTATGTATGTATGTATGTATGTATGTATGTATGTATGTATGTATGTATGTATGTATGTATGTATGTATGTATGTATGTATGTATGTATGTATGTATGTATGTATGTATGTATGTATGTATGTATGTATGTATGTATGTATGTATGTATGTATGTATGTATGTATGTATGTATGTATGTATGTATGTATGTATGTATGTATGTATGTATGTATGTATGTATGTATGTATGTATGTATGTATGTATGTATGTATGTATGTATGTATGTATGTATGTATGTATGTATGTATGTATGTATGTATGTATGTATGTATGTATGTATGTATGTATGTATGTATGTATGTATGTATGTATGTATGTATGTATGTATGTATGTATGTATGTATGTATGTATGTATGTATGTATGTATGTATGTATGTATGTATGTATGTATGTATGTATGTATGTATGTATGTATGTATGTATGTATGTATGTATGTATGTATGTATGTATGTATGTATGTATGTATGTATGTATGTATGTATGTATGTATGTATGTATGTATGTATGTATGTATGTATGTATGTATGTATGTATGTATGTATGTATGTATGTATGTATGTATGTATGTATGTATGTATGTATGTATGTATGTATGTATGTATGTATGTATGTATGTATGTATGTATGTATGTATGTATGTATGTATGTATGTATGTATGTATGTATGTATGTATGTATGTATGTATGTATGTATGTATGTATGTATGTATGTATGTATGTATGTATGTATGTATGTATGTATGTATGTATGTATGTATGTATGTATGTATGTATGTATGTATGTATGTATGTATGTATGTATGTATGTATGTATGTATGTATGTATGTATGTATGTATGTATGTATGTATGTATGTATGTATGTATGTATGTATGTATGTATGTATGTATGTATGTATGTATGTATGTATGTATGTATGTATGTATGTATGTATGTATGTATGTATGTATGTATGTATGTATGTATGTATGTATGTATGTATGTATGTATGTATGTATGTATGTATGTATGTATGTATGTATGTATGTATGTATGTATGTATGTATGTATGTATGTATGTATGTATGTATGTATGTATGTATGTATGTATGTATGTATGTATGTATGTATGTATGTATGTATGTATGTATGTATGTATGTATGTATGTATGTATGTATGTATGTATGTATGTATGTATGTATGTATGTATGTATGTATGTATGTATGTATGTATGTATGTATGTATGTATGTATGTATGTATGTATGTATGTATGTATGTATGTATGTATGTATGTATGTATGTATGTATGTATGTATGTATGTATGTATGTATGTATGTATGTATGTATGTATGTATGTATGTATGTATGTATGTATGTATGTATGTATGTATGTATGTATGTATGTATGTATGTATGTATGTATGTATGTATGTATGTATGTATGTATGTATGTATGTATGTATGTATGTATGTATGTATGTATGTATGTATGTATGTATGTATGTATGTATGTATGTATGTATGTATGTATGTATGTATGTATGTATGTATGTATGTATGTATGTATGTATGTATGTATGTATGTATGTATGTATGTATGTATGTATGTATGTATGTATGTATGTATGTATGTATGTATGTATGTATGTATGTATGTATGTATGTATGTATGTATGTATGTATGTATGTATGTATGTATGTATGTATGTATGTATGTATGTATGTATGTATGTATGTATGTATGTATGTATGTATGTATGTATGTATGTATGTATGTATGTATGTATGTATGTATGTATGTATGTATGTATGTATGTATGTATGTATGTATGTATGTATGTATGTATGTATGTATGTATGTATGTATGTATGTATGTATGTATGTATGTATGTATGTATGTATGTATGTATGTATGTATGTATGTATGTATGTATGTATGTATGTATGTATGTATGTATGTATGTATGTATGTATGTATGTATGTATGTATGTATGTATGTATGTATGTATGTATGTATGTATGTATGTATGTATGTATGTATGTATGTATGTATGTATGTATGTATGTATGTATGTATGTATGTATGTATGTATGTATGTATGTATGTATGTATGTATGTATGTATGTATGTATGTATGTATGTATGTATGTATGTATGTATGTATGTATGTATGTATGTATGTATGTATGTATGTATGTATGTATGTATGTATGTATGTATGTATGTATGTATGTATGTATGTATGTATGTATGTATGTATGTATGTATGTATGTATGTATGTATGTATGTATGTATGTATGTATGTATGTATGTATGTATGTATGTATGTATGTATGTATGTATGTATGTATGTATGTATGTATGTATGTATGTATGTATGTATGTATGTATGTATGTATGTATGTATGTATGTATGTATGTATGTATGTATGTATGTATGTATGTATGTATGTATGTATGTATGTATGTATGTATGTATGTATGTATGTATGTATGTATGTATGTATGTATGTATGTATGTATGTATGTATGTATGTATGTATGTATGTATGTATGTATGTATGTATGTATGTATGTATGTATGTATGTATGTATGTATGTATGTATGTATGTATGTATGTATGTATGTATGTATGTATGTATGTATGTATGTATGTATGTATGTATGTATGTATGTATGTATGTATGTATGTATGTATGTATGTATGTATGTATGTATGTATGTATGTATGTATGTATGTATGTATGTATGTATGTATGTATGTATGTATGTATGTATGTATGTATGTATGTATGTATGTATGTATGTATGTATGTATGTATGTATGTATGTATGTATGTATGTATGTATGTATGTATGTATGTATGTATGTATGTATGTATGTATGTATGTATGTATGTATGTATGTATGT
>NW_027052563.1:0-40000 GCF_958450345.1 Calliphora vicina | reverse complement strand
ATTGCAGCGTGAAAACCATAAACTGCAAACGATATGCGCAGTGAAAAATTCAAACAATGAAAATATGGAAGATGCTAAAAGTAGACTGCCAAACCATACGAAGTTGAAAAATGTAAAATACGAAATTGTGCAAAGTTAAAAATGTTTAAAGCGAAAATGTTTATTTTTAAAATATTTCCGCCGCATATATGGTTTTGTTTTGCCGCATATAGTCATTGAGTAGAAAAATGTGAAAAAAACTATGAAGTTGATTTGGATGTACAAAATAAAAAAATTGTATTGAAATGTGTGTTAATAAAGAATTTTAGTGTAATAAAATAGAAGTTTTATTTTTTGAGGTATGTAATTGTATGTATTGTGAAAGATAACAATGCAGTGAAAATTAAATTAAATAAGATTCTGGACAAAGGATAGCTAGCGGAGGATATTATTATTGAATTTTTTGATTGATTGATTTTTTTAATACGAATTCAAATGTATTCATGGTGGTAGTAATAGGCGGTTAAATAGGATATATAATGCAACAACAAAATGTGACAACAACAGCCAAATACCATAAAAACAGGATCATTCATTTTATGAATAAAATCTATCATAAAGTGTTGTACATTCAAAAGTTTCCTTTCGTAAAATTTGTAACAGGAGAACAAACAAAAAAAAATAAGCCGCATAGAAAATAATTGTGCATGAACAATTTTATGTGTAAGATATAATGCAAAAAAGGCACAGGTATAAGTACAACAGGAGCAACAGGAAATTAACTGCAACAACATCAACTTATACATTAATGTAAAATTTTAACGGTTAAAGATATCATAACAAAATTTGGAGCTGATATAGACTCAAATGTCCTTAAATCAATGGCAATATAATTTTTGACATTTTTTTATTTTCAATGTCCTTAAATCAATGGCAATATAATTTTTGACATTTTATATTTTCAAATACCGAAATTCCTGAAACGGGGAAAATGTGTTCCAAAAACTCCGTTTTTGTTTAGAAAACTGCCGACTGTGACGTTATTTACCGTGTGATAGTAAAAAATAGTTTCTTTGCAAGTATTTAAGAAACATATAGGGCTATACAAATAGGGGGCTATTTCGAGGATCGATGCTTTGCCTTTTTAAAAATTTTTACTCAAACCAAATTTTTTTTTTAAATTGGCCAAGTTTGGATAGGGTGTGTTATGTCCGCTTATGTGAGCCAAATTTTAGTTTACACGCTTTTCCATTAAGTTCTCTTTCCGGATCATATACAAATTGTATATAGTTCCGAAGAAAATTTGTTTCTACATAAGAAAAAATATAGGCACTTTTTTGGTAAAAAACGTAAAAAATACGGACTTTTTACATGTTCCAAATTTGGATAAGTGTAAGTTTTTATAGGGACGACATGACTCTTAGCAAGTTGTTTGTATTTTATTTAGAATTTTATCGCCAATATAGCAGATTTTGTATAAAAAATTTCGACCCTCCGTTGGCCCGCCATAACTAAAAAACCAAAAAATGATCGAACAAAATTAAAAAAAATAAATCAATAAACCTAAATATCTCTTCAACTAATAGAGATAACCTACACGTGTAAGCGTATTTTTAGTAGATCTTCTCAAGGACTATTTATATTTTAAATTTCAGCTCATTCGGATCATAAATGGATTTTTGGCGATTTTTTTAAAAATTTAAGACCCGAGGTGACCAAATTTGAGGGGCCACCTACTGGCCCCCATTACCCCTAGGAAGCTGAACAACTGCAAATCAACTCAAAAACACCTCAGCTCCAATCATGTGAAATTTCGTAATAATATCTCTAATAGTTCCCGAGATACCGAATTATTGCCAAAAAAATACGTTTCTGAACCACTGTGCATTGTGGAACGAATTTTGTTTCCGAAATATGCTGCTGCCGAAAAACATCTTTCACATTGGCAAAACCGTTTGCAAATACCTACATATAATAAATCTGCAAGTATTTTCCTCTTGTTCCTTGAAAAATAAAAGTATCTATTTCTTTTGCAAGTTGCAAATCTACATTATAATTTGGTTTCGTAATTGTTATTGGTGTTTTTTACATTTATTAATAATATCTTTTAGCCTTTGAGCAATCGAAATATTTTCATTTTGTTCGAGCTCCTCATCTGAGATAAAATCAATTTCGTTTGAAGAGGATTTAAATTGAGTTTTGTTAGATAACTTACAAAAAAAGGTGAAGAATTGATTTTCCAGAGCCCCAATCAAGGAAAACCAAAAATAGCGCTTTCCTTTATTTACTATGTTGTAGCAGGAGTTGAGATTAACAACTTTGCTGAACATCACTTTGCGATATCACACAAAAATGTCAATTTCCCCTATTTATTTATGAAAAACGGGATTTGGAAAATCCCGAAAATCCCGGGATTTAAAATTAAAAAACCCCGGGATTTTCGGGAACGGGATTCCCCGTTTGGCATCTCTATCTACGATCAATATGCAATCCTAAGTATTTCACGTTATCACTTTGCGGAATGACGCAATTATTAAGAGATACATTTGCACATTTTCCACGCCGCAGGGCAAATGTTACATTAATATATTTTTCGGTATTTACTTTTATAGCCCTGACAGACATAAGATTTGTATACTATACTAGCGTAGTATACTACATGTGTGTCAACCTATACTATAATTAAACCATCAAATACTATGGTATAAAGCTGGTTCGTATACTATGAATATGTACGTAGTATACATATCGTGATATAGAAACCACATGTCTGTCAGGGCTATTATTTTCCATTTATTTAACCACATTTCTATTTCGTTTAGTTGTCTCTGTAGTTGTATTGAGGCAACGTTAGTTGCCTCAATAGTATTGCCGTATCATAAGCGTATGTTGCAACCAAAATATTATTTGTAACTGGCATGTCAGATGTGAATATTGTATATAAGATTGGCCCTAAGACACTCCCCTGGGGAACTCCAGCTTGGATATGGTATATTTCTGAAAAGGCTCTATTTACCTTTACGTAATAATGTCTATCACTAAGATATGATTTTAGTATTAGATAAAAATGTGTTGGAAGTAACTTTTTAAGTTTAATAAATGTTATTGCCTTTAAACATATAAATTTATTATAACGCAATACATAATTTAAACACTAAGAACTATGATGATACTAATAATATTCTTTATAAAATTAATACATACGATGATCACCACTTTGATCACTAATGAAAAAATCACAAAATTAAAATTTGTAAACGAAACTTTCTAAATAAGTATCTATATAAATCATTCAAACGAATACAATGAAATGTTCGAGAATGTTGATTCTCTTTTATTGAATATGTAACATTTCCATCTCAAATTAAATCCATTAACTCTAGTTTTGATCCTCGTAATGCTAATATCAAAAGAAAAACTTGCACCATACATTTTTATTTTGTCATATGTAGGAGCAAAAGAGTATGGGTATATGACTATATTCAATACCCACTTATTTAGATTTCCATAAAAATTAGTTTTTGAAGTCGAAATATTCAGCAAACAAACCCACATTTGTGGTATAAATTTAAAAAAAAAAAACATTTCCTTAGCAATTTTATTTACTGTAAATGCTTTATCTTAAAAAATTATATTTTGGAATAATTACTTTGTAATAACTTTTTTTGTATTTAATAGCCAAATATAAATTTTTTTTAGAGATTTATTGCACAATTTTGAAAATTCTACTCAAGTCAAGGTGTGTGAAAATTTTGTATATGTATGTATGTTGAAAGTATGTGTAAGTGTGAAAATAATATCTATGTGAACACAAATTTCCCGTAGAGTGATAATCATGACAATCAAGTGTATTTGAATGGTCTATAAAATATAAAAAATGCCTCTGACATCACTATTCCCAAATATTATATTCTCAAAATTTCCAACAATTAAAAAAATTGGTATTCTTACCCCAAATGAAAATGCATAATTTTAGTATTTAGTTAATACTTATAACCCGAATTTATTTAATAATTATCCTCAGTATTAATTTTTAGGATCACATGTAATCATTAAATATGTATTATATTTTGATTTTACATTAAAAAAATTACTTTCAATCGTCACCATGTATTGAAAACCCAGATATTATAAGAATTTCAGAAATGCTAATATATGTATCTACAGATTTTTATGAAGGATTTTTAAGTATCCATTTAGTTATATTTTTGTTAACAAAATAACAAGAGCAAAATCTAAAGCGGCAACATAGACAAGAGTAGAGATGCCAAACGGGGAATCCCGTTCCCGAAAATCCCGGGATTTTTTAATTTTAAAACATTCATTTTTCATACATTTTGACTTTCTTCTTGCTCGAATATCGCAAAGTGATGTTCAGCAAAGTTGTTAAGCTCAACTCCTGCTACAACATAGTTAATAAAGGAAAGCGGTATTTTTGGTTTTTCTTGAGTGGGGCTCTGGAAAATCAATTATTCACTTTTTTTGCAAGTTATCTAACAAAACTCCATTTAAATCATCTTCAAACGAAATTTTATTTTATCTCAGATGAGGAGCTCGAACAAAATGAAAATATTTCGATTGCTCAAAGGCTAAAAGATATTATTAATAAATGTAAAAACCCCAAATAACAATAACGAAACCAAATTATAATGTAGATTTGCAACTTGCAAAATAAATAGATCATTTTATTTCTGAAGGAACAAGAGAAAAATACTTGCAGATTTGTTATAAGTATGTATTTGCAAACGGTTTTGCCAATGCGAAAGATTTTTTGGCAGCAGCATATGTCGGAAACAAAATTCGTTCCAGAATGTCAGATTAAACCATAGATGCAATAGTATTTTTAATAAGCTATTTAAAATAAACACTTGGGGTATTCACACGGTCTACTATTTGGTCATATTGTCATAATGTCCTAATATATTTTGATAGTTTAAACAAATTTTTGTTGTGTTTCAAGCAAAAAAGTTCTTAACTAATAAGACCATAGTAGAAAAATAGAAGGTAGTTGCATTCTCTCTTTATTTTTTCAAATTCAATATCTGACATGCTTAAGGATTTTGAAATTTTCGTAAAAATAGTAATGCCATATCAATTTCAAATTTTCCCTTTGGGAATACATAATTTTCATTAATTTGAAAATTATTAAAAAAATAGAAAAAATATTTACCCAACAACAACAGTTTATGGATATATGTAAAGCTTGCGAAGAAGATTTGCCAAAACAGCCAATGGTGTGCTCCGACCATTTAGTTAAAAGTAATATTTCAGTTAAAACAAAGCGTGTGAGATTGGATATGAATGCTGTCCCAATGAACACGAGGTAACTTCAAAATACTACTAATTATGTAAACATATTTTGGGATATATATCACCGATTATTACCGATCATAATCCATTAACTATGCACACTGGAGTAGAATCGAAATTATTTGAAAATAAATTTCTTATTTCTAAACGGCGTACCCAAGGACTATTCGAGTTTAAGATTTGAAAATGAACCCCACAAATACTTCAATGGCGGCGCTATGGGACCGAAAGTAGGGCACCTTCGACATGTAAATTTGTTAAACGCGTGCCATTTTTTGTTTTCCATCCGATTTCAAAGACTTTTTATATTTTCTGAGAGTGCTCGGCTAGATCTTGAAAATACATTCTTCCGTGTGCTACCTGTCTCTTATAATTAAACCTCCATTTAAAATATATAAAATATTTACATAGTAATAAAAAAATTAAGAAAATGCATACATATAAAAATAGTCAACGTGTTTTAATAAGTAATCGAACGTTAGGAATTGAATCAATAACTCCCAACACAACATAATAAATTTTTATTTAAATAATAAATTAAATTACACATTTTTTGTAAAAAAAATTCTCGAAAATCATAATCATTTTTGGAATGTGGCAACGCTTTTTACAATGCTCACAAAAAAAGGAAACTTCAAAAAACCTTATTTAAAAAAAAAAAATGTTGATTGAAACTACCTTCTATATTTTTATCATGAATAAGACTATTTCAACTATGTTTATTGTTTTGTCATAAACTAATACTTTTTTTGTTCAAAACACAACAACAACTATTATAATATGTATATTAGGACATTATGACAATATGACTAATAGCAGACAATGTAAATACTCCAACTTTTTTTTTAAATACAAATTTTACTTTCAATTGTAAAGACATAATTATGTACGTTTCTTTCTTATAATTTTCGGGATTTTAGAAGAATCCCGAACCCCGGGATTTTTAAAAATCAGTCCCGATTAGCATCTCTAGACAAGAGGAGATGATTTCTTTCATTTTACTATGCGATAGTAAAACGTGTTCTTTATATGTATTTTTATGCATATTATGTGTGAATGTATGTGAGTGTGTTCTAGGAATGTGCTCCTTTCATCAACAACATGATAATGATCTTCACAATCATCATCATTATTATCAAACCAGGCTAATGTTGCTAGTACTGTTGTTGTCTGGCATTCCTGCTGTTCTTGCATTGTTGCAACGAGCAACTACATATTCTAGCTGCCGTTTCTGTTGGTGTTTTACGAATATGTATGTATCTGTGCATACATGAATGTTGTAAATTGTGGTAGTAGTTGCTTTTCATTTTCATTTTTATTTTGTGTATGCGTATGTTTGAATGTTTACAATAGTCTACGTAAAAATCCCAGCAGTTAAGCAAGTAGTCAATGTATCCCTTATAGACAGTAATTGTCACTAATTTTTGATCATTTGGCTGACTCCAATTTATATACATATCTTGTGTCATTTGACACGTGTCTGCTCTTTGTAGTGAAGAGCGATGTCAATTGGTTACTTTATACATCCCATGTAAACTACCATGAAGACAATTGTCCCTTAAGTGTATCTAAGTAATCTAGAACTTTAAACTTCTATTTTGTACTCTAAATTGTTATGATATAATTCTCATACAGTTTATTTTCTTTTTGCTTAAATATACTGACATCTAATGTGATCTAGCGTGAAGTCAATTGTCACTTTAGAGTATCTAAGTAACCTAGAATGTAGTCACTTTAAAGGTTTATTTCGTAGTGCACATTACCCACCAAAAGTACTCTATTGGATAGTTGTCGTTTACAAGCAATCGTTTATTGGACTGTTTATGAGATGTCTTTTTAACTGACTATTTAAAGTCAATCAGCAGTTAAAATAACTAGTTATGTAGCTAATCAAGTAAACAGTTAGTTAACTAAATACTAAATGTAACTGACTCTACATAACCAGTATGTGAATGCAATGCGTTAACTACATTGGACCAGCTATTAGACAGCTAACTGACCCCCTCTTAGAACATTCACATGTTAAATGTCATCCTAAATGATAGGTAAAATCACTAGTTCGGGACAGTCTCCTAGAACTGCTGGGATGTTTTCGTGTCATTTTGTGCTTGTGTATACCATTCATACGCATACACTCTCGCATTTACACATACACACGCTCATGTATGAATTTAAACACATTTTAGTTGGTTTCATAAAATTCAATATGGCACAAAGATGAATGAGAAATGGGCTTAAAGCTGTTAAAATGTCATCAAAATAAGCAGAGTTGTTAATAGGATCATGATTTTCAGGAAAACTTACACATTCACACACTTACAGAACCATGGATGATTATATTTAAAGGAATGAATGGAATATTGTGTATGGCATGAATGTGATACATTTCATTGCATATTTCTGTAGGTATGGGAATTTTTCAAGCAAGATTAATTTATAAAGATCAGAACAAATGTTGTATGTTTAGAGATTTAAAAACGTATTTTTAAGAGAATAGGGTATTCCAAATATTCTTTAAGTACATCCATTTTATGAACGAAACTTTGGCAGATAATCAGTTTTAATCTGTTTTCCTATTTTATGTTTTCAATTGGACATAACAAATTTTATTTTCACTGTCATTCGTTTCATTTAGTTGTGCATTGTAACCATTTCAACATTTTTACAAGTTGTTTAACAATATTATAATCACAGTAACTATAATATGGTTAATTTACGATTCGCATGATTGTATCAACCATATATATAGTTACAGCAAACAAGTATATGATTGTGACAACCATTTTTATGATGATTAATTTTATCATAATATGTTGTTCTCAGATTGTGATATCCATAAGCTGAGAGCAATATAATATGGTTAGTCCTGGATCTAGGGTTTGGGGTTTCCCGGATAATTAAATTTCCCGGGAAACGGGAATGAAAAATTTCATTTCCCGGGATTCCCGGGAATCCCGGGAATGTTTTTTTAACTAGAAAAATAAGTAAAAAAGAAAATTATTTTATAAAATTGTGTCATTTATTAAAAAAAAAAAACAATACATTACATTACAATTCAATTGTACCCACATAAAACCAAAAAATGTTTGTTAAAATATTTGGAAATCACTTGTTACTATAAAATTAAATATTAGCGGTATTCATGATATAGTAGAGTAAAAGAACAATTAAGTGTCACAAAATTTTATAAATTGTGAACGTATCTTTATAATTCGATGTCGATTAATATGTTAATGGGATTTTTAATGCACTTTTTAGATGGCAAATGAAACAAATTTTACCAACTAGCTTTAAAAATTGTACCTTTTCGACTCCGATTGTATGTATGATTTTGTGAAAAAAAACAAACTTTAACCGATAATAGTTATGGGTTTTAAAAACCAGTTCTACAAAAAAATATTATAATTGGATAATACATTGTTGGCCAAAATTTTTGTAGAATTGTTTTCCAAAAAAATTGTCTTTTTAAATTTTAGAAAAAAGAAAATTGGGTTTTTGTAGTAGGTTATAAACATAGAGAAAACACATAGAGCAGAAACTCTCATGTCAATGACCTAACTCAGTTGTCAAAAACCTAAGTGGTGAGAATGTATTAGTAAAAAAACTATGTGAAAACAAAAACAACACTCGTATGTGTAACTTTTTTGAGTAATTTTTTTGTTTGAGTTTTTTCGAGTTTCCGCTCTATGTTGTCTATGGTTATAAATATCTCAAAGAAAATTGTGTTTTTAAATTTTAGAAAAATTGGGGTAGGGTATAAATATCTCAAAAGATTCACATCCTGGATTTTTTTTCAATAATCCAAAATTTCAATAAGTTTCACATCATGACCAAAAACCTTGTTGTTCCAGGAATTTATCATTAAATATTGTTTGAAAACAATGTTTTAATATATTTTTAAAAAAGCGTTTGCGTTTAAACAAATTGCGTTTTGCTCTTTTCATCAAGTGTTGATTTCGACAACTTATTTCATTTAGTGTTTCAAGTAACCATGATAAAATTATTAATTTTCTTTTGGCACTTTTCGCACACATACAAACAAATTTATTTTATATTGCTTTTTTTCTCTCTTCTTTTAGATGGTGACGAGAACGAAGAAGATATTTGTGGGTGGCCTATCGGCACCCACCACACTGGAAGATGTCAAAAGCTATTTTGAGCAATTTGGTCCGGTAAGTGAACTGAACATTGAATGAAAACTATCGCACACGTACTATGAAACTAATTTTTCTTGAGAAATAATTTATTATTTGAGAAATAATGGAAAATATGAACAGACTTAGATGCAAGTATGTATGTGTGTACTTTTGTCTGAGTATGTTTTTAATATTTATTAAGTATAATTTAACATTTTATCTTGTCTTAAAATTGAGTAAGACACATTTAAATTTACAACTTAAGTATTCTCAATAAAATATTTATTACTCAAAAGACTTAGAAAAATGCTGAACTGACATTTTCAAATACACAAACATACATTCTTACTAATGACCATGGCAAGTTTTTCAAGTAACCTTTTGCTTATTTTTTAGAAAATTAAAAAAAAAATTGTCGACTATAATTTCATTAAAGAAAACATTGGTTTTTTGTTTTTTACTCACAACCAGACATCGACTATTGGGCCTTATGAAATTTAAAGACGATCATTGTTTGTCTGAAAGAACAATATTTGTTTGTCTGAAAGAACAATATTTTATTTTTTGGCTGGCCATGTAAACCTTGTCGATATTTTGATAAAATTAGTACATATAATTTTTTCGGTCAAAGGAAACTGGCTGAAATCGGCACATTATTTCACATATCCCCCATACAAAAGTCCTCCCGAAATTCGACTTTATCGGTCATAAATGTTATATAGGTAGACAGACATAAATAATACGACCTAATTTCATGGCGATCGGACCATATTTAGACATTGCTCCCATATAACCCCAATCACAATTCACAAAAATAAATTATTAAAATTATTTGGTCGGGCTTGACCGACCATACTTTCTTACTATTTAAACTGGAGTGAAAGGGAACAGGGACAGAGATCCCGAAGTATAAAGTCATAAAATATAAAAACAAACATTAATTTGGAATTCATTAAATAACTGCCATTTTATTTAGTTATCAGAAAACCATTTTGTGGATTTTTTTTATAAAATCCATTGTGAAAATTAAATCATGCTTTAAACATACATTAATATCTGAAAGAAATGTTAGACAAACATATATACATACGAGTACATACAAAATACTAGCGATACATGTATCTCAAATATTGAAACGACTTTTCAATTCTCCATTAACACAAAATATCTATCTATATACGACTGATAAATATATTGAATGCACTCACATTCATATTCAATTACTGCCTTAAAAACCTGAAAATAAATTGTTTGTTTTCTTTCACAAAATTTGTCTGTGAATTTTCCAGAATGTATAAAAATATTATTGATTGTATGGCAATGCCACTCATACTCTAATAAATGAATTGACTTATAATACAATACATATAAACAACCGGAAAAAATACTTGCTAAGGACTTGCAAAACATACATGGTTAGCTTAGTGCAAAAACTTGTTAAGTTCACTTTTAAAGAAAATTGAGATTTTATGATTATAAGTAAACAAAGTTTACAATTATTTCGTTTTTTCTTGTAGTTATACTGTGATATGCAATTTTCAATTTGAATAGAATTGAGTATAACTACGTTATTAAATATAGTAGCGGTAAATTTGACATATTTATTGGTATATTCATTAAATTCCAACCAAATTATAAATATTTTCTTTATGAAATATTTGCTAATTTTGAAATTTATTATCATCTTAACCACGATGTCAAAGTTTAGGACTTTTATTTCTCTCTGAAAAGGGATTTAGCACGTTTGTACACTAAGCTAACGGCATACATATACCAGAACATACATACATATATAAACTGTCAAAATTCTCACCCACGAAACCATTTCTCAAAATGTCCAAATTATCAATTCGAATTTTTTTTCTATATCAAATTTAAAACAAAGTTTCGAATCAGGTTATGGAGAACTAGCCGTTTAGCTTTTTGTCGACGAATTGAGAAAAAAAGCATTCCATTCTTTGACCTATTTTTGTGGATAAACTTTTTTAACATGGCCTATATAAAGTCGTTTTAGTTTTTCGTACAAATATTTCATACAGAATTTCTTATTAGTTAGTACATTTGTTTTAGTGACTTGAGAACTAATTGAAGAACTGCACTGAATATACTTTAATCATATTGTGCAGCCTTACACAAAAGTTTTAGACACACTTTCACTTATTCAAAAATCATGAAATCTGTTGACTACGAAGCTCTATCACCACGAGTGGATCCAATAATTTTGAGACGGAATCCTTTCGCGTAAATGACATTTCCGGAGTTCTAACTATATTGATATATTTTTTTCACTGGCAGAAATATTTGCGAAATTTATAACAAACTTTATATTGAATAATTATTTTTTTTAAATTTGAATGCACTAAAGTTCTAACTGATTAACAAAGCGTCATAATTGAAAACTCGTGCAAAAATATTCACTGGGCATATATGTATTAGAGTGACAGCCGATTTTTTTTTTTAGATTTCAAAGAGTGCCGGATGGAATATTGTGACACTAGGCCTATATGTTAAGTGCTGAAAATTTGAGCCAAATCGGGCAACGATTTCTGGACGCGCATCGAGGTCAAAGTTCAGATATATGCAAAATTATACTATTTATATGGAATAAATAGGTGAAACTCCTTACTTTCTGCATTTTTTTCTATAAATATGTAGATTTATTTATATTAATGAATATTACATTAAAATTTTTTTTTTGGAAATTAACCCTGTATCTCCTTTGGGTCAAAATGACCCAAAAACTGTATTATCGCCAAAATTAAAGAAAAATGCAAATTTTTCAGTTTTTGAAAAAATTTTGCTACTAAATAAATACTTTTGCAATTGAATGCAAAAGAATCGAAATATGTACGTAATTATCGTTGTAATGAGATATAAGTGACAAAATATGGTTAAAAAATGTTAAAGTTATTACAAATTCGCCAGAGCATTAACGTGTTTCAGGCCACTTGAACATAAAATTTAGGAAAAAAATTAACATATTTCGAGAAAATTTAAAATAATAGCTAATTTTTATTTAAAATATATCCGTATTTACTTGTGTACGAGTTTTTGTCTTCGTAGGATATCGTTAATCGTTAATTTTAAATATGGTCTGAAAGTTTTACTAAAATCGGAAAACGATAACCTTAAATCGTGAAGGTCAAAGGTCATATTTTTCAATATTTGGAATTTCTAAAGAAAAGATAGCGAAATGTTATATATTTTTGGGCCGATTTTAATGAAACTTGAGCAAAATATACATTGGGGTCTAACATTTACTACAACAGTGCAAAAATGGATTTAATCCTTTAAGAGCACTTGGGGTCAAAATGGCTGTGTTTTTCGTGATTTTAAAAGTTGAGGGTAATTTGGACCCCAAGTGCTCCTAGGGGTTAATTTCCATTTTTGTGCTGTTATTTTAAATTCTGGACTTTATGCTATACTTTCCTCAAGTTTCATTAAAATCTGCCCAAAAATATATAACATTTCGCTATCTTTTCTTTAGAAATTCCAAATATTGAAAAATTTGACTTTTGACCTTCACGATTTTAGGTTATCGTTTTCCGATTTTAGTAAAACTTTCAGACCATAATTAAAATTACCAGGATTATAATATTATGAATAAGTTTTACTTAAAATTTATAACAGTAAGGAAATTGGGCTCATTCGCCTAAATATGGGCAAAAAATTAGTTTTTCTTGAAAATCGCAAAATTTAAATCGCAGGTACGGAAAAACTGTAAGAGGTATTGACATAATTTTTTCATATTTTTATTCAATATTTTGATCTCAATAAATCCCAATGTGATGATCAAAAAATTCTGAAATTTGTTTAAGAAAATTTTTAAAAATTTGAAAATGGAGATTTGAAACAGCCGTTAAAAAAAATAATTTTTTTGGCCATACCTGTGAATAGGTTAACGGTATCCTACGAAGACAAAAACATATACACAAGTAAATACGGATATATCTTAGATAAAAATTAGCTAATATTTTAATTTTTCTCGAAATATGTTAATTTTTTTTCCTAAATTTTTTGTTCAAGTGGCCTGAAACACGTTACTGGTCTGGCGAATTTGTAATAACTTTAACATTTTTTAACCAAATTTTGTCATTTATATCTCATTACAGCGATAATTACGTATACATTTCGATTCTTTTGCATTCAATTGCAAAATTATTTATTTAGTAGCAACATTTTTAAAATATCTGAAAAATTTGCATTTTTTCCGAATTTTGGCGATAATACAGTTTTTGGGTCATTTTGACCCAAAGGAGATGCAGGGTTAACTTCGAAAACAAAATTTTAATGTAATATTCGTTAATATAAATAAATCTATACATTTCTAGAAAACACTGCAGAAATTTAACGAGTTTCACCTATTTATTCCATATAAATAGTAAAATTTTGCATATATCTAAACTTTGACTTCGATGCGCGTAAAGAAATCGTTGCCCGATTTGGCTCAAATTTTCAGCACTTAACTTTTAGGCCTAGTGTCATAATATTCCACCCGGCACTCTTCAAAATTTTAACAAAAAATGTTTTCCATACAACTGATTGTCACTCTAATATGTATGTATTATGTACTCGTAGGTATAAATATCTACATATGTGTTCACATGTCGTACAATCCTAGGCCTACAGCTATAAGGCCTTCTGTAAGACCTTCCTAGACCTTTTTTAGATCCAGTACTCATGTTCGCTTCCCTTCTCAGGAAGACCTTACGGAAGACCTACCTACTCCCTTCTTTTTGTTGCTACAAACGTAGTACATGCACAAAATACCGTTACAAAAAATCACATTCCAAGGAGAAAACAACAAATAGGTACAAAAAATTACAAAAAGTGAAAAGAAAAAAAGAAGTAAACTTAAAACAGTTTTGGTTAAATTCACAAAGCGGTTATAAAGTTTTTATTATAAAAAAATTAAAATAATTTGTAATATGTTTCATTTCTAAAATTACCTTTAGAAATTACAGTTTTTCAAATAATTGTGACAGTTATTCAAATAATTTACAAAATGCCGATAATAGGCCTGTGAAGAAGGCCTACTATCAGGCTTGTTGAAGAAGGTAAAGCAGAAGGCCTTGGCTGGCTAGGACATCGTGTGTAAAAAATGTATGAGAAGGCCTGCTTACTACTTCTTTTCGCCGCTGGGAATGTTCATAATTTGATTGACTTCTTAACAATAAAATGTTTTTGTTGTATTTTCATGAATGTGTATTTTGCATATTTGTGTGATGGACTGCTAATGTTTATTACTTTTTCAAAAGGATTTTATTCTGCAGTTGTCTTTCCCGAAAATGCAACTACCTACACGCAGAGAAAAAATATAGTTGTAGATGTTTACTGTAATGAATTTACGATTCACATGATTGTATCAACCATATATATGGTTACAGTAAACATGTATATGTTTGTGAACACCATTTATATGATGAAGGACTTACCATATTATTTTGCTCTCGGCTTATGGATATCATAATCAGAGAACAACATATTATGATAAAATTATTCATCATAAATATGGTTGTCACAAACATATACATGTTTACTGTAACCATATATATATGGTTGATATAATCATGTGAATCGTAAATTAACCATATTATGGTTACCACAAACATGTAAATAGTTACCATAACATTGTTAAAAAACTTGTAACAATGTTGAAATGGTTACAGTAAACATGCACAACTATATTTTTTCACTGCGTGTAGACATATATGCAAACAGTGACATGATTTAATATTTCCAAAATCAACTTGATTTCTATGTTCCTTTTAATTTTGGTTATGGTTGCTAACATAACCTGATTTCTTTGTCCCTCGCGTTTTATGACTATAAACGCTTCTTTCTGCACGTCCTTTTTCAGTACAACATTACACAAAATAATTAAATTCATAAATAAATAATTAAATTGTATTTCAAATTTAATGCCATTAACATCGAACACTTTTGAAGATATTGTTTTTATCAGTTCCAAAAAATAGGAAATACAAATTACAACTGAATTAAAAGCAATCTTCTAAAAAGCCAATGGCACATTTTTTTTTAGATATTTGAAAAATTTTAAATTTGGCACGAACTTGTTAAAAAACAATAAAAACACATCCATACTTCGATTGTGTTCAAAAATATCAGGGTGGACTAGAGCAGTTATCTTTGCATGCAAAACCTTTAATAGATATAATATATACATTAGAGTGCTCCAAGATTGTATGGACGAAAAAAACTTTCTAGGTACAGGCCGTCCCCCCCCCTCTAGAATTGTTCTATGTATTGTAGAAACACGTTGTGTAAAATATTAGGATGATATGATAACGTTAACTGGTGGCGCAACGACGCTGAAGTTTTGAGGTGCATTTACAAGGTGAAAATATGCAATTTTTTCATTTTTTGTAAAAATTTTGCCATTAAATAATGACTTTTACAATTTAATTTAAAAGAATCGAAATGTGTACGTAATTGTCGTTATAATAAGATATAAAAGACAAAAATTGGTGAAAAAATTTTAAAGTTATTAAAAAATCGCCAGGTCATTAACGTGTCTCAGGCCACTAGAACAAGAAATTTATGAACAAAATTAACATATTTTGAGAAATATTAAAATAAAAGCTTATTTTTACTTAAAATATATCCATATTTACTTGTATATGAGTTTTTGTCCTCGTAGGATACCGTTAACCTATTCGCAGGTATGACCAAAAAAATTAAATTTTTTTAACAGCAGTTTCAAAACTCTAATTTCAAATTTTTTAAAATTTTGTTAAACAAATTTCAGAATTTTTTGATGATCACATGGGGATTTATTGACAACATAATAGAGAATAAAAATGTGAAAAAAGTATGTCAATACCTCCTATAGTTTTTCCGTACCTGCGATATAAATTTTGCGATTTTCGAGAAAAACTAATTTTTTGGCCATATTTTGGGGAATGACCAGAATTTCCTTACTGTAATGATTTTTAAGTAAAAGCTATTCAGAATAATATAGTCCAGGTAATTTTAAATATAGTCTGAAAGTTTTACTAAAATCGGAAAACTTTAACCCTTAAATCGTGAAGGTCAAAGGTCAATTTTTTCAATATTTGGAATTTCTCATGGAAAGATAGCGAAATATTATATATTTTTGGTCCGATTTTGATGAAGCTTAAGAAAAATATAAAATGAAGTCTAGTATTCACAATAGCAGTAAAAAAATGGAAATTAACCCTTAAGAGTACTTGGGGTCAAAATTAATGTGTTTTTCGTGATTTTAAAAGTTGAGCGTCATTTGGACCCCAAGTGCTATTAAGGGTTAATTTCCATTTTTGTACTGTTATTGTGAATACTAGACTTCATTTTATATTTTTCTTAAGTTTCATCAAAATCGGCCCAAAAATATAAAATATTTCGCTATCTTTCCATGAGAAATTCCAAATATTGAAAAAATTGACCTTTGACCTTCACGATTTAAGGGTTAAAGTTTTCCGATTTTAGTAAAACTTTCAGACTATATTTAAAATTACCTGGACTATATTATTCTGAATAGCTTTTACTTAAAAATCATTACAGTAAGGAAATTCTGGTCATTCCCCAAAATATGGCAAAAAAATTAGTTTTTCTCGAAAATCGCAAAATTTATATCGCAGGACGGAAAAACTATAGGAGGTATTGACATATTTTTTTCACATTTTTATTCCCTATTGTATTCTTAATAAATCCCAATGAGATGATCAAAAAATTCTGAAATTTGTTTAACAAAATTTTTAAAAATTTGAAATTGGAGTTTTGAAACTGCCGTTAAAAAAATTTAATTTTTTTGGTCATACCTGCGAATAGGTTATCGGTATCCTACGAGGACAAAAACTCATATACAAGTAACTATGGATATATTTTAAGTAAAAATAAGCCTTTATTTTAATATTTCTCAAAATATGTTAATTTTGTTCTAGTGGCCTGAGACACGTTAATGGCCTGGCGATTTTTTAATAACTTTAACATTTTTTCACCAATTTTTGTCTTTTATATCTTATTATAACGACAATTACGTACACATTTCGATTCTTTTAAATTAAATTGTAAAAGTCATTATTTAATGGCAAAATTTTTACAAAAACTGAAAAAATTGCATATTTTCTCCTTGTAAATGCACCTCAAAACTTCAGCGTCGTTGCGCCACCAGTTAACGTTATCCTATCATCCTAATATTTTACACAATGTGTTTCTACAATACATAGAACAATTCTAGAGGGGGGGACGGTCAAAATTCGCAATTTTATTTTTTTGGAGCCTGGGGTCAAAGGATGAGCTGGATCAAAGGATAAAAAGGTCCTTTTTTGAGGTTTTTTACATTTTTTCCATATTTCTTCCAAAGGAAGTATACGTAAATTTGGTATCATATGAAAGGTCTTTGAGAGACGCATTCAATTGGTTAAAAGAAATTTAAAAAAAAAAATTTTAATTAAAAAATTTTAAAAATTTTCGACAAAATTTTAGTTTTTTTTAATTTTTTCATACAATTTATTCAAATACATAGATGAAATTTCTTGATCATAAACATCATGTAATTTCACCGAAATGGTTTTTCTCGTTTTTTAAAATTCAATCCAGTTCAATGTTTATTCAAATTTGTTTAAACTTAATTTCATCCCTATCTGACAATCTCTGTACTCAATTCATAGTACATATATGTAATGGGCATCAAAATAACTCAAATTTTATAAGCTTTTCATCGATGTATAAATTCGTATACTTTTCTTTTGTTACACTACGAATATTTAAATTTAAGCTAAAACATTATTCCATAATAATAATAATAATTTGCTTTTGAATGTTGTTGTTTTTTGTCGTTTATTTTTAAAGTAATGAAGAATTTGTATAAAATCATTGACAACTAGTAAAATTTTAAGAGAAAATTTTTTCACTTTTTTTTTTTTTAATTTTTACAAAAAATCTTATATATGGTCACCTTAAAATCAAAAGGGCATAACAACCAAAAAAATAAAATTTTACATTTTGATTGGAAATAATACATTGCAACATAGCACATTTTAGAACACTGTTGTCAACAATACCAATTTTATTTATTTTAATTTTATTAAAGAAAAATTGAAAGGGCATATCAGACATGATTGTGTAGGTTGGGAGATAATAAATGTAATAACAAATCATTTTTATAACAAAAATAGTTTTCATACTACATATTTTTTTTTTTTGCGTTTATTTAAATTGCAATCTATCTTAATACAGATAATAAGCAACTTTGATAAACAAATTTAATAAAACGTTGATAGATGTACTCTTTTAAGTACAACTATAAGTATTATAAATTTACATATTTGTGACATTTAACATATTTATTATATACTTCGTCAATTCACAATTCCAACACTCAATTTTAATTGTCATTCCTACACGGATTTAATAGATTGGAAAGAGGTAGCCTTCTCAGAGCCCCCTTGCATTCAATTTTACTCAACAGAACAATTAATGAAATACAACGACTCAAGCAACATTATAGATATTCCAGGTAAAACATTATAAATTCTCATAAAAATCGCGATAATAAAATTAAACTTTTTAGTAGAAAATTATTTTATCTTTGGTTAAGCTATTATGTATAAAATCGTGATATTTTAATAATATATTACTAATTTCAGATTTTCTATGTCATTCACAAAATACAGAACGATTTGTACATTTTGTCAGTCAATCCATGCTATCAGTAATCGAAAAAAATCGACCTTCTTATATTGCTAATAGAATAAACTCATGTAAACGAATTTGTAAATAAATATATATGAAAAAATTATGTTAATATTAAAATATTTTCTATGAATTTATATTTTTAAGTTTTAACTGTTAATTAATATTTCTCATTTAGCAAACAATATACTAAACAATGTAAAAATATATGTAATAAGCAGTTTTTCACATGTTACTTAAAATTAACAACAACATTCCAAAGGAATAACATTAAAATAATCATTATAGCGCGATGTATAGTTAATGTTTTAGCTTAAATTTAAATATTCGTAGTGTAACACAAACAAAGTATACGAAATTATACATCGATGGAAAGCTTATAAAATTTGAGTTATTTTGATGCCCATTACATATACTATGAATTGAGTATACAGAGATTGTCAGATAGGGATGAAATTGGGTTTAAACAAATTTGAATAAACATTGAACTGGACTGAATTTAAAAAAACGAGAAAAACCATTTCGGTGAAATTACATGATGTTTATGATCAAGAAATTTCATCTATGTATTTGAATAAATTCTATGAAAAAATTAAAAAAAAATAAAATTTTGTCGAAAATTTTTAAAATTTTTTAATAAAAATTTTTTTTTTTAAATTTCTTTTAACCAATTGAATGCGTCTTCCTTTGGAAAAAATGTAAAAAACCTCAAAAAAGCTTTGATCCAGCTCGCCAAATATTGACCCCAGGACGAAAAAAATTCAAAACGTAGTCTTAGAATGAATCAAATTTTCATTTTAGGTGGGAACATCCGCAACTTAAATTTTGGGGCCACCCTAATACACATATATCAACTGTTGTACATATACATACATATGAAATGGCATTAGTACAATGTTCTTGTTTGTAATGCAACAATTCCCAGTTAACAAAGTAACTGTGTAGAGACGTGTACTTTATTTCGACAGTGAATGACAATACATATAGTCCTTAGTAAAATATTTATATTTGAAAAATATTTATGTGAATTTTATTTTTTCCATCATTTTCAGTATGGGAAGAAATTAAACAATTTCAAAAAATAAAATGGATTTTCGAACCTTGTCCCTTCTGAATTCATTAATCGAGCCATAACCCCCAAAAAGACGTAAGCGCCATGATTGTCGAGCCATAACCACCAAAAAGACGTAAGCGCCATGATTATCGATTTTCGTTTTTTGATAAATATCGATGATTCGCATCATCTCTTAAAATTTGACAGCAAAAACAATTTAGATGTACTATGTACAATTTATTGTTTTTTCTACTTATTTTCTGAACATGAAGTGGCGCTTACGTTTTTATTCGTTTGAACAAATTAATTAATATTTTTAAAGTTAAAAACGTTAATTTGAATGTTTGTACAGGTAAGCCTCCATTTATGCGGTACTTTATTTACGCGAATTCGATATAACGCGAACTCAAATTAGCAACCATTTTTTCAAATACGCGACTTTTTTTACACGATTTTTATATAACAAACAACAAGAAACGAAAAAAACACAAGCGAATGACAGATTTCCTTTTTAAAACTTCGTTAACTTTTATGAATTTTTTGTTATATTTTGATCTCTTTTACCTCCTGTCTATACCTGATAAAATTTTATTATAATAAACGTCAAAATGGTTGTCAAGATAAAAAATTATCAGGTATAGACTGCATTTATTAGTATTAAATATTGCTTCGTTATGACAAAATTGTTAGTGCTTTTGCTCAGACAACTTTGTCTTGACAAAAAATGTCATTAATTGTTATGATAAATATTTGTCAAGTATAGACAGGGGGTTATGTATTAAAATATTTATTCACTTTTGTTTTAAGTATGTTTTTAAAAGTACAAATAAAATAAGTTTACTTAAAGTTTACTTTTTACTTCCATAGGTGACGATATGTATGTACATAAGTGTTTTCTATTTAACGCGATTTTTAGGTCCCAATTTCTTTTTTGTTATGTGACTGATGTATTGTTTTACGCGAAATAAAAAATTATTGGCCCCACAAAAGCATTTCGTTCTAAATTAGAACCTCGTTTTACGCGAATTTCATTTACACGCTATTTTTTGGGCCCAGCAAACCGCGTAAATGGAGGCCTACCTGTACATGAATATAATTTGTGTTTTCTATTTAACGCAATTTTTAGGTCCCAATTTCTTTTTTGTTATGTGACTGATGTATTGTTTTACGCGAAATAAAAAATTATTGGCCCCACAAAAGCATTTCGTACGCGAATTTCATTTACACGCTATTTTTTGGGCCCAGCAAACCGCGTAAATGGAGGCCTACCTGTACATGAATATAATTTGAACAAAATAAAACAATTTAAACAGTAAGTTGTGTTTTTAATAAAATTGGATGGGCGTAACTTGGAAATGTATGAAATAAAATAAATGCAATGTATAGTTAAGGAGTAACAGTGCATACATACTCAATTTCACTGTAATACTTAGACTTCAACCAAGGATATTTCAAAATACCTTCCAATGTAAAATTTTGTTTTTGGCGCTTACGTCTTTTTGGCGGTTATGATTCGATATAACAAATTAAAAATGTTATTAAAATTTTTCAAACTCAATAAATTACACTCTGTAATAATTTCATTACTTTTTTCGTACAAAATCGAGTAACACTGCGTACTCAGTTTTTCTTGATCGGTTCAGGCATCATTTCAAATTTTATCCCAACATGAGTATCAATTAAAATCTAAGAAGTTCAACAGTTTAAAATTATTATATGTTTCCCCGAAACTCGAACAATTATTTTTCAAAGTTTGTATGAAAATCTCTGTTTTTTAATATTTTTGAGTATTTTTTTAATCCTTAACCCTGGACTTAATCGACTCAGGAAGTGATTCTGTGGTGTAGGTTATACAAATATATTGAGTTTTAAAGTGATCAACAAAAATATACGAACTGTTATCCGCTATTTTTTTATTAATTTAAATTCTGAAATAAAATGTATTAATTTTGAGAAAAAGACAATTGTAAATACATGTATTATACGAGAAATGTAAAAGTTTCAAATAAACGTCTTTTATGGGAAAAATTTCGTTATTTTTAATTTAACACTCACTGTATAAGTTGAAATATCATTTGTATGTATGTGTTTAAATATGTAGTTAGTACAATGCTCCAAGCTATTCCGGGAAACATTGTTTGATCAATATATAATCAAATTTAATCTTGACAAGAAAAGGCATTATATATTTTGATTTCATGTACAAACTCTGATACACACATTCATACATGTAAAAAACAAGCAATAAGAAAAAATAATGGAAATATACTTTTCTATTTTATTGAAAATTAGTTTTTTTATAAATAAATGTCTTTGTTGTACTGAAAATGTTTTACTTTGTGTTTGCTACTGCTTTCATTCAGAAAAGTAATTTCTCTCTTGTGTGATTTCTTTCAATATAATAATCAATCGTTAAGCCTCTAAAAGAAATAGATTCATACATGTACTCATAGATACATCAACATTAGAACTGCTCTTAAAAAATAGTATTTCATGGAAGCGTCTTATTTGGCTCCTTAGTATCTGAAATTACTAGTTTCAAAAATAAATATTACATTCCGAAGAAAGTTATCTTCCCAACAATATACTCACATAATGTTGATAAATAATGCATTAGTATCATTTTAGAAAAGCTAAACATTTTCAATTGTCCGATCTATGCTTTGGACATAGGAAACTAAACTTGGGACAATCTTAAAAAAAAATAGTTTTTAATGACAGTTCTAATGCAGATAGTTATGTATATTAGGGTGGCCCTTAATAAACGAAAGTTGGATTTCGGCCATTCTCACCCCCCAGTTTGGTGAACATTAGTAAAGAAATCGTCCTGAAAAAATTTTAGGTAAATCGGTTGGGGTTAAGACGTGCCGCAAGCCCTCTGAAGTTTTGAGATGTATTTACAAGGGGAAAAAATGAATTTTTTTTCAGTTTTTGTAAAAATTTGGCCATTAAAAAATTACTTTTGCAATTTAATTTAAAAGAATAGAAATGTGTACATAATTGTCGTTCTAATGAGACATAAAAAATAGAAATTGGCTAATAAATGTTAAAGTTATTAAAAATTCGCCAGACCATTACCGCGTGTCAGGCAACTAGAAGAAGAAATGTAGGAACAAAATTAACATATTTTGATAAATATTAAAATAAAAGCTCAATTTTACTTAAAATATATCCATATTTACTTGTATATGAGTTTTTGTCTTCGTAGGATACCGTTAACCTATTCGCAGGTATGACCAAAAAAATCAAATTTTTTTAACGGCAGTTTCAAAACTCCATTTTCAATTTTTTAAAAATTTTGTTAAACAAATTTCGGAATTTTTTTATCATCTCATTGGGATTTATTGAGAACATAATAGGAAATAAAAAGAAAAAATTAAATTTCGAAATTTTCGAGAAAAACCAATTATTTGGCAATTTTTTGGCGAATGAGCTATATTTCCTTACTGTTATAAGTTTTAAGTAAAACCAATTCAGAATATTATAGTCCAGATAATCCAGTTTAGGGTCTTCCAATTTTAGTAAAGCTTTCAGAGTATATTTAACTCTGAAAGCTTTACTAAAATTGGAAGACCCTAAACCTTAAATTGTGAAGGCCAAATATCAAAATTTTCAATATTTTGAGTTTCTAATTTAAAGAGCGAAATGTTTAAATTGAACCCAAACTTTTAAAATCATAATTTTTTTTATGGTTTTAGAAGTTTGGGTTAATTTTAACCCCAAGTTCTATATAGGGTTAATTTTAATTTGTATACTGTTTTTGTAAATACTAGGCTTTGTGTTATATTTTTGTTAAGTTTCATCAAAATCGGCCCAAAAATATACAACATTTCGCTCTTTAAATTAGAAATTCAAAATATTGAAAAATTTGACCATTGACCTTCACGATTTAAGGTTTAAGGTTTTCCAATTTTATTAAAACTTTCAGAGTATATTTAGAATTATCTGAACTATAATATTCTGAATAAGTTTTACTTAAAATTTATAACAGTAGGGAAATGGAGCTCATTCGCCAAAAAAATTGCCAAATAATTGGTTTTTCTCGAAAATTTCAAAATTTAAATCGCAGGTACGGAAAAACTATGTGAGATATTATCATAATTTTTTCATATTTTTATTCCCTATTATATTCTCAATAAATCCCAATAAGATGATAAAAAATTTTTGATATTTGTTTAACAAAATTTTTAAAAATTTGAAAATGGAGTTTTGAAACTGCCGTTAAAAAAAATAATTTTTTTTGTTCATACCTACGAATAGGTTAACGGTATCCTACGAAGACAAAAACTCATATACAAGTAAATATGGATATATTTTAAGTAAAATTGAGCTTTTATTTTAATATTTATCAAAATATGTTAATTTTGTTCCTACATTTCTTCTTCTAGTTGCCTGACACGCGGTAATGGCCTGGCGAATTTTTAATAACTTTAACATTTTTTGGCCAATTTCTGTTTTTTATGTCTCATTAGAACGACAATTATGTACACATTTCTATTCTTTTAAATTAAATTGCAAAAGTAATTTTTTAATGGCCAAATTTTTATAAAAACTGAAAAAAATGCATTTTTTCCCCTTGTAAATACATCTCAAAACTTCAGAGGGTTTGCGGCACGTCTTAACCCCAACCGATTTACCTAAAATTTTTTCAGGATGATTTTTTTACTAATGTTCACCAAACTGGGGGGTGAGAATGGCCAAAATCAAACTTTCGTTTATTAAGGGCCACCCTAATGTATTACGCAACATTTAAATTGTACTACAAATATCGTAAAATTATATTATGGAAATGAAGGTGTCAGAAAGATTTCCAAAAGCATTTAAAATAAATTGACTATGTAATTCTAAAATCTTGTGTCATTTAATTTATTTAATTCTCTCAAAAGAGTGTTGAATTCACCCTCAATTTTAGAGAACCGTCCCGTATATGTAAGGGTGTAATATTAAAAAATAGAGAGACATTGAATATTTAAAACTTTTTTTAACTAATTTGACCCAAAACTGAAATAAAATGTGCAACTTCTAAATGTTAACTAATTTTGAACTTATTTTCAGCATTTGGTTTTTAGATGACAGAGAAACATATTATTTTGGGACATTCGATAATCGAAAAAGTGCAATATAGGGGCCACCTTAATACTCATACATATTGAATTCTGATGCATACTCAAAATTGTTTTGTTAAATTTGCTTTCCAAATTCTGTTTACCGAAAATAGACTTAATTCTTTGAAATAAAACATCCGTTTTTCAGCCAATTTTTATGACAGCTACCTAAGTCATAATTTTATTGAGGTTTGAAGGTTTGCTTGTTTGTATTTCAATAATTTAAAAAATCGCTAGTCTTTTTCTTTACATATGTACATATATGTACATTAGACATGTCCTTAAAAAATAGATTAGCTTTGGATGGGTCTTATTTTGTTCATTAGTAGCATTTCCATACGTCATATATCCAATAAAAATGACATTTTTGTATTATTGACTCACTGTTTTGCATGCAGAAGTTATGTAAACAACTATGTCAACAACAGAAATGAGAGTAAAATATGCGTAAACTAGTACTTTTTGCTCAATATTTGGTCAGATAAAACTCGTATAACTTTGTTATTTTTCATTCGAAATTATTATTCTATATCTTGTTAGTAATATTATTTTTTCTAGAAGCTTAGGTTTAGTGCAAATGTTTAAAAAACAGTAATTAAATAGCAATTTTTTTTAAGATATCGAAAAAATTACCATTATTTACCCAATTTTACAACTTTCAATCGATTTCCGGCACGTGTTCTAATTATACGATTTGCAGTAGTTAGTTTTAGCTACTGATGAACAAAATAAGACCCATCCAAAGCAATTCTATTTTTTAAGGGCACCTCTAATGTACATATGTATGTATCACGGACATACATATGTATAAACTCCAATAATAATTTAATTTATTTGACTTACTTTCCCCAGCTACGTCAATATCCCAAAATTCATTAAAAACAAATTCAAGCTGAATTAAAACTTAAGACTTAAACTCCTTTTTACATTGTCTAACTAGATTTCAAAGAACAAAACTATAATAGAAAGAAACTCTTCAAAAAACAAACACGAGAAATAGTCTTAAAACTACTAGCACTTGTTATGCCAACCAATAAGAAATAAATCTATTTGTAATATCTACAACTTTCCTATTTAACTTGTTATATTTTCTATGCACTAACTTACTCACTCCTACACCCATATAATAAAAGTACAATCTTTAAATATTTATACAACTGAAAGTCCCAGTTGTACAGAGGAAATAGTAAAGAAAATAAAATTTCTACTTGAAAAGTTCAAAATAATGAGATGCAAGTGATCCGTTTCCTAAAAACAAATACACACACATACAAAAAATATGTATAGCAAAATCAGTATAAAATTACGTTTTCCTCACTTACTACAGTCTTTCTTCACTGCGTTACTGATTGCAAATAAATTGTAAATTTATATTTGGGGCATTTCATGTCAAGTGAACCAACTTTTGAAATCGATGTCTTCCGATCGGGATGAAATTTGCACCAAGGTTAGCTCTATTGATTGGATAGTAACTCAGACACAATTTTTCAACAACATCGGTCGAGAACTCTCTGAGTTATAGGGGGTAAAATTTTGACAATTTGGTCAAACAGGGGTTTTTTCTTATCCATGCAACTTATTACCTATTGTTCTTAGCAAAATGTGTCCCAAATAGTATAGATAGCTATTTCTTCGATCTTTCGAAAAAAAATATTTAAAAAAAATAAAAAATTTTTAATATTTTTTTTCCGAAATCAAAAACTTTTTTGACTTTTTTTTAAAATGGGCCTTTTTTTTTTTTTTTTTCTTAAAATAAAGTTTAGATATTTTCCTTGAACACCTACTTGGTCGCTTTGTGGGATACGAGTGGGATATCTATCAAAATAAATGTTTTAACACAATACATATGTATGTATGTATGTATGTATGTATGTATGTATGTATGTATGTATGTATGTATGTATGTATGTATGTATGTATGTATGTATGTATGTATGTATGTATGTATGTATGTATGTATGTATGTATGTATGTATGTATGTATGTATGTATGTATGTATGTATGTATGTATGTATGTATGTATGTATGTATGTATGTATGTATGTATGTATGTATGTATGTATGTATGTATGTATGTATGTATGTATGTATGTATGTATGTATGTATGTATGTATGTATGTATGTATGTATGTATGTATGTATGTATGTATGTATGTATGTATGTATGTATGTATGTATGTATGTATGTATGTATGTATGTATGTATGTATGTATGTATGTATGTATGTATGTATGTATGTATGTATGTATGTATGTATGTATGTATGTATGTATGTATGTATGTATGTATGTATGTATGTATGTATGTATGTATGTATGTATGTATGTATGTATGTATGTATGTATGTATGTATGTATGTATGTATGTATGTATGTATGTATGTATGTATGTATGTATGTATGTATGTATGTATGTATGTATGTATGTATGTATGTATGTATGTATGTATGTATGTATGTATGTATGTATGTATGTATGTATGTATGTATGTATGTATGTATGTATGTATGTATGTATGTATGTATGTATGTATGTATGTATGTATGTATGTATGTATGTATGTATGTATGTATGTATGTATGTATGTATGTATGTATGTATGTATGTATGTATGTATGTATGTATGTATGTATGTATGTATGTATGTATGTATGTATGTATGTATGTATGTATGTATGTATGTATGTATGTATGTATGTATGTATGTATGTATGTATGTATGTATGTATGTATGTATGTATGTATGTATGTATGTATGTATGTATGTATGTATGTATGTATGTATGTATGTATGTATGTATGTATGTATGTATGTATGTATGTATGTATGTATGTATGTATGTATGTATGTATGTATGTATGTATGTATGTATGTATGTATGTATGTATGTATGTATGTATGTATGTATGTATGTATGTATGTATGTATGTATGTATGTATGTATGTATGTATGTATGTATGTATGTATGTATGTATGTATGTATGTATGTATGTATGTATGTATGTATGTATGTATGTATGTATGTATGTATGTATGTATGTATGTATGTATGTATGTATGTATGTATGTATGTATGTATGTATGTATGTATGTATGTATGTATGTATGTATGTATGTATGTATGTATGTATGTATGTATGTATGTATGTATGTATGTATGTACGTACGTACGTACGTATGTATGTATGTATGTATGTATGTATGTATGTATGTATGTACGTACGTACGTATGTATGTATGTATGTATGTATGTATGTATGTATGTATGTATGTATGTATGTATGTATGTATGTATGTATGTATGTATGTATGTATGTATGTATGTATGTATGTATGTATGTATGTATGTATGTATGTATGTATGTATGTATGTATGTATGTATGTATGTATGTATGTATGTATGTATGTATGTATGTATGTATGTATGTATGTATGTATGTATGTATGTATGTATGTATGTATGTATGTATGTATGTATGTATGTATGTATGTATGTATGTATGTATGTATGTATGTATGTATGTATGTATGTATGTATGTATGTATGTATGTATGTATGTATGTATGTATGTATGTATGTATGTATGTATGTATGTATGTATGTATGTATGTATGTATGTATGTATGTATGTATGTATGTATGTATGTATGTATGTATGTATGTATGTATGTATGTATGTATGTATGTATGTATGTATGTATGTATGTATGTATGTATGTATGTATGTATGTATGTATGTATGTATGTATGTATGTATGTATGTATGTATGTATGTATGTATGTATGTATGTATGTATGTATGTATGTATGTATGTATGTATGTATGTATGTATGTATGTATGTATGTATGTATGTATGTATGTATGTATGTATGTATGTATGTATGTATGTATGTATGTATGTATGTATGTATGTATGTATGTATGTATGTATGTATGTATGTATGTATGTATGTATGTATGTATGTATGTATGTATGTATGTATGTATGTATGTATGTATGTATGTATGTATGTATGTATGTATGTATGTATGTATGTATGTATGTATGTATGTATGTATGTATGTATGTATGTATGTATGTATGTATGTATGTATGTATGTATGTATGTATGTATGTATGTATGTATGTATGTATGTATGTATGTATGTATGTATGTATGTATGTATGTATGTATGTATGTATGTATGTATGTATGTATGTATGTATGTATGTATGTATGTATGTATGTATGTATGTATGTATGTATGTATGTATGTATGTATGTATGTATGTATGTATGTATGTATGTATGTATGTATGTATGTATGTATGTATGTATGTATGTATGTATGTATGTATGTATGTATGTATGTATGTATGTATGTATGTATGTATGTATGTATGTATGTATGTATGTATGTATGTATGTATGTATGTATGTATGTATGTATGTATGTATGTATGTATGTATGTATGTATGTATGTATGTATGTATGTATGTATGTATGTATGTATGTATGTATGTATGTATGTATGTATGTATGTATGTATGTATGTATGTATGTATGTATGTATGTATGTATGTATGTATGTATGTATGTATGTATGTATGTATGTATGTATGTATGTATGTATGTATGTATGTATGTATGTATGTATGTATGTATGTATGTATGTATGTATGTATGTATGTATGTATGTATGTATGTATGTATGTATGTATGTATGTATGTATGTATGTATGTATGTATGTATGTATGTATGTATGTATGTATGTATGTATGTATGTATGTATGTATGTATGTATGTATGTATGTATGTATGTATGTATGTATGTATGTATGTATGTATGTATGTATGTATGTATGTATGTATGTATGTATGTATGTATGTATGTATGTATGTATGTATGTATGTATGTATGTATGTATGTATGTATGTATGTATGTATGTATGTATGTATGTATGTATGTATGTATGTATGTATGTATGTATGTATGTATGTATGTATGTATGTATGTATGTATGTATGTATGTATGTATGTATGTATGTATGTATGTATGTATGTATGTATGTATGTATGTATGTATGTATGTATGTATGTATGTATGTATGTATGTATGTATGTATGTATGTATGTATGTATGTATGTATGTATGTATGTATGTATGTATGTATGTATGTATGTATGTATGTATGTATGTATGTATGTATGTATGTATGTATGTATGTATGTATGTATGTATGTATGTATGTATGTATGTATGTATGTATGTATGTATGTATGTATGTATGTATGTATGTATGTATGTATGTATGTATGTATGTATGTATGTATGTATGTATGTATGTATGTATGTATGTATGTATGTATGTATGTATGTATGTATGTATGTATGTATGTATGTATGTATGTATGTATGTATGTATGTATGTATGTATGTATGTATGTATGTATGTATGTATGTATGTATGTATGTATGTATGTATGTATGTATGTATGTATGTATGTATGTATGTATGTATGTATGTATGTATGTATGTATGTATGTATGTATGTATGTATGTATGTATGTATGTATGTATGTATGTATGTATGTATGTATGTATGTATGTATGTATGTATGTATGTATGTATGTATGTATGTATGTATGTATGTATGTATGTATGTATGTATGTATGTATGTATGTATGTATGTATGTATGTATGTATGTATGTATGTATGTATGTATGTATGTATGTATGTATGTATGTATGTATGTATGTATGTATGTATGTATGTATGTATGTATGTATGTATGTATGTATGTATGTATGTATGTATGTATGTATGTATGTATGTATGTATGTATGTATGTATGTATGTATGTATGTATGTATGTATGTATGTATGTATGTATGTATGTATGTATGTATGTATGTATGTATGTATGTATGTATGTATGTATGTATGTATGTATGTATGTATGTATGTATGTATGTATGTATGTATGTATGTATGTATGTATGTATGTATGTATGTATGTATGTATGTATGTATGTATGTATGTATGTATGTATGTATGTATGTATGTATGTATGTATGTATGTATGTATGTATGTATGTATGTATGTATGTATGTATGTATGTATGTATGTATGTATGTATGTATGTATGTATGTATGTATGTATGTATGTATGTATGTATGTATGTATGTATGTATGTATGTATGTATGTATGTATGTATGTATGTATGTATGTATGTATGTATGTATGTATGTATGTATGTATGTATGTATGTATGTATGTATGTATGTATGTATGTATGTATGTATGTATGTATGTATGTATGTATGTATGTATGTATGTATGTATGTATGTATGTATGTATGTATGTATGTATGTATGTATGTATGTATGTATGTATGTATGTATGTATGTATGTATGTATGTATGTATGTATGTATGTATGTATGTATGTATGTATGTATGTATGTATGTATGTATGTATGTATGTATGTATGTATGTATGTATGTATGTATGTATGTATGTATGTATGTATGTATGTATGTATGTATGTATGTATGTATGTATGTATGTATGTATGTATGTATGTATGTATGTATGTATGTATGTATGTATGTATGTATGTATGTATGTATGTATGTATGTATGTATGTATGTATGTATGTATGTATGTATGTATGTATGTATGTATGTATGTATGTATGTATGTATGTATGTATGTATGTATGTATGTATGTATGTATGTATGTATGTATGTATGTATGTATGTATGTATGTATGTATGTATGTATGTATGTATGTATGTATGTATGTATGTATGTATGTATGTATGTATGTATGTATGTATGTATGTATGTATGTATGTATGTATGTATGTATGTATGTATGTATGTATGTATGTATGTATGTATGTATGTATGTATGTATGTATGTATGTATGTATGTATGTATGTATGTATGTATGTATGTATGTATGTATGTATGTATGTATGTATGTATGTATGTATGTATGTATGTATGTATGTATGTATGTATGTATGTATGTATGTATGTATGTATGTATGTATGTATGTATGTATGTATGTATGTATGTATGTATGTATGTATGTATGTATGTATGTATGTATGTATGTATGTATGTATGTATGTATGTATGTATGTATGTATGTATGTATGTATGTATGTATGTATGTATGTATGTATGTATGTATGTATGTATGTATGTATGTATGTATGTATGTATGTATGTATGTATGTATGTATGTATGTATGTATGTATGTATGTATGTATGTATGTATGTATGTATGTATGTATGTATGTATGTATGTATGTATGTATGTATGTATGTATGTATGTATGTATGTATGTATGTATGTATGTATGTATGTATGTATGTATGTATGTATGTATGTATGTATGTATGTATGTATGTATGTATGTATGTATGTATGTATGTATGTATGTATGTATGTATGTATGTATGTATGTATGTATGTATGTATGTATGTATGTATGTATGTATGTATGTATGTATGTATGTATGTATGTATGTATGTATGTATGTATGTATGTATGTATGTATGTATGTATGTATGTATGTATGTATGTATGTATGTATGTATGTATGTATGTATGTATGTATGTATGTATGTATGTATGTATGTATGTATGTATGTATGTATGTATGTATGTATGTATGTATGTATGTATGTATGTATGTATGTATGTATGTATGTATGTATGTATGTATGTATGTATGTATGTATGTATGTATGTATGTATGTATGTATGTATGTATGTATGTATGTATGTATGTATGTATGTATGTATGTATGTATGTATGTATGTATGTATGTATGTATGTATGTATGTATGTATGTATGTATGTATGTATGTATGTATGTATGTATGTATGTATGTATGTATGTATGTATGTATGTATGTATGTATGTATGTATGTATGTATGTATGTATGTATGTATGTATGTATGTATGTATGTATGTATGTATGTATGTATGTATGTATGTATGTATGTATGTATGTATGTATGTATGTATGTATGTATGTATGTATGTATGTATGTATGTATGTATGTATGTATGTATGTATGTATGTATGTATGTATGTATGTATGTATGTATGTATGTATGTATGTATGTATGTATGTATGTATGTATGTATGTATGTATGTATGTATGTATGTATGTATGTATGTATGTATGTATGTATGTATGTATGTATGTATGTATGTATGTATGTATGTATGTATGTATGTATGTATGTATGTATGTATGTATGTATGTATGTATGTATGTATGTATGTATGTATGTATGTATGTATGTATGTATGTATGTATGTATGTATGTATGTATGTATGTATGTATGTATGTATGTATGTATGTATGTATGTATGTATGTATGTATGTATGTATGTATGTATGTATGTATGTATGTATGTATGTATGTATGTATGTATGTATGTATGTATGTATGTATGTATGTATGTATGTATGTATGTATGTATGTATGTATGTATGTATGTATGTATGTATGTATGTATGTATGTATGTATGTATGTATGTATGTATGTATGTATGTATGTATGTATGTATGTATGTATGTATGTATGTATGTATGTATGTATGTATGTATGTATGTATGTATGTATGTATGTATGTATGTATGTATGTATGTATGTATGTATGTATGTATGTATGTATGTATGTATGTATGTATGTATGTATGTATGTATGTATGTATGTATGTATGTATGTATGTATGTATGTATGTATGTATGTATGTATGTATGTATGTATGTATGTATGTATGTATGTATGTATGTATGTATGTATGTATGTATGTATGTATGTATGTATGTATGTATGTATGTATGTATGTATGTATGTATGTATGTATGTATGTATGTATGTATGTATGTATGTATGTATGTATGTATGTATGTATGTATGTATGTATGTATGTATGTATGTATGTATGTATGTATGTATGTATGTATGTATGTATGTATGTATGTATGTATGTATGTATGTATGTATGTATGTATGTATGTATGTATGTATGTATGTATGTATGTATGTATGTATGTATGTATGTATGTATGTATGTATGTATGTATGTATGTATGTATGTATGTATGTATGTATGTATGTATGTATGTATGTATGTATGTATGTATGTATGTATGTATGTATGTATGTATGTATGTATGTATGTATGTATGTATGTATGTATGTATGTATGTATGTATGTATGTATGTATGTATGTATGTATGTATGTATGTATGTATGTATGTATGTATGTATGTATGTATGTATGTATGTATGTATGTATGTATGTATGTATGTATGTATGTATGTATGTATGTATGTATGTATGTATGTATGTATGTATGTATGTATGTATGTATGTATGTATGTATGTATGTATGTATGTATGTATGTATGTATGTATGTATGTATGTATGTATGTATGTATGTATGTATGTATGTATGTATGTATGTATGTATGTATGTATGTATGTATGTATGTATGTATGTATGTATGTATGTATGTATGTATGTATGTATGTATGTATGTATGTATGTATGTATGTATGTATGTATGTATGTATGTATGTATGTATGTATGTATGTATGTATGTATGTATGTATGTATGTATGTATGTATGTATGTATGTATGTATGTATGTATGTATGTATGTATGTATGTATGTATGTATGTATGTATGTATGTATGTATGTATGTATGTATGTATGTATGTATGTATGTATGTATGTATGTATGTATGTATGTATGTATGTATGTATGTATGTATGTATGTATGTATGTATGTATGTATGTATGTATGTATGTATGTATGTATGTATGTATGTATGTATGTATGTATGTATGTATGTATGTATGTATGTATGTATGTATGTATGTATGTATGTATGTATGTATGTATGTATGTATGTATGTATGTATGTATGTATGTATGTATGTATGTATGTATGTATGTATGTATGTATGTATGTATGTATGTATGTATGTATGTATGTATGTATGTATGTATGTATGTATGTATGTATGTATGTATGTATGTATGTATGTATGTATGTATGTATGTATGTATGTATGTATGTATGTATGTATGTATGTATGTATGTATGTATGTATGTATGTATGTATGTATGTATGTATGTATGTATGTATGTATGTATGTATGTATGTATGTATGTATGTATGTATGTATGTATGTATGTATGTATGTATGTATGTATGTATGTATGTATGTATGTATGTATGTATGTATGTATGTATGTATGTATGTATGTATGTATGTATGTATGTATGTATGTATGTATGTATGTATGTATGTATGTATGTATGTATGTATGTATGTATGTATGTATGTATGTATGTATGTATGTATGTATGTATGTATGTATGTATGTATGTATGTATGTATGTATGTATGTATGTATGTATGTATGTATGTATGTATGTATGTATGTATGTATGTATGTATGTATGTATGTATGTATGTATGTATGTATGTATGTATGTATGTATGTATGTATGTATGTATGTATGTATGTATGTATGTATGTATGTATGTATGTATGTATGTATGTATGTATGTATGTATGTATGTATGTATGTATGTATGTATGTATGTATGTATGTATGTATGTATGTATGTATGTATGTATGTATGTATGTATGTATGTATGTATGTATGTATGTATGTATGTATGTATGTATGTATGTATGTATGTATGTATGTATGTATGTATGTATGTATGTATGTATGTATGTATGTATGTATGTATGTATGTATGTATGTATGTATGTATGTATGTATGTATGTATGTATGTATGTATGTATGTATGTATGTATGTATGTATGTATGTATGTATGTATGTATGTATGTATGTATGTATGTATGTATGTATGTATGTATGTATGTATGTATGTATGTATGTATGTATGTATGTATGTATGTATGTATGTATGTATGTATGTATGTATGTATGTATGTATGTATGTATGTATGTATGTATGTATGTATGTATGTATGTATGTATGTATGTATGTATGTATGTATGTATGTATGTATGTATGTATGTATGTATGTATGTATGTATGTATGTATGTATGTATGTATGTATGTATGTATGTATGTATGTATGTATGTATGTATGTATGTATGTATGTATGTATGTATGTATGTATGTATGTATGTATGTATGTATGTATGTATGTATGTATGTATGTATGTATGTATGTATGTATGTATGTATGTATGTATGTATGTATGTATGTATGTATGTATGTATGTATGTATGTATGTATGTATGTATGTATGTATGTATGTATGTATGTATGTATGTATGTATGTATGTATGTATGTATGTATGTATGTATGTATGTCATGTATGTATGTATGTATGTATGTATGTATGTATGTATGTATGTATGTATGTATGTATGTATGTATGTATGTATGTATGTATGTATGTATGTATGTATGTATGTATGTATGTATGTATGTATGTATGTATGTATGTATGTATGTATGTATGTATGTATGTATGTATGTATGTATGTATGTATGTATGTATGTATGTATGTATGTATGTATGTATGTATGTATGTATGTATGTATGTATGTATGTATGTATGTATGTATGTATGTATGTATGTATGTATGTATGTATGTATGTATGTATGTATGTATGTATGTATGTATGTATGTATGTATGTATGTATGTATGTATGTATGTATGTATGTATGTATGTATGTATGTATGTATGTATGTATGTATGTATGTATGTATGTATGTATGTATGTATGTATGTATGTATGTATGTATGTATGTATGTATGTATGTATGTATGTATGTATGTATGTATGTATGTATGTATGTATGTATGTATGTATGTATGTATGTATGTATGTATGTATGTATGTATGTATGTATGTATGTATGTATGTATGTATGTATGTATGTATGTATGTATGTATGTATGTATGTATGTATGTATGTATGTATGTATGTATGTATGTATGTATGTATGTATGTATGTATGTATGTATGTATGTATGTATGTATGTATGTATGTATGTATGTATGTATGTATGTATGTATGTATGTATGTATGTATGTATGTATGTATGTATGTATGTATGTATGTATGTATGTATGTATGTATGTATGTATGTATGTATGTATGTATGTATGTATGTATGTATGTATGTATGTATGTATGTATGTATGTATGTATGTATGTATGTATGTATGTATGTATGTATGTATGTATGTATGTATGTATGTATGTATGTATGTATGTATGTATGTATGTATGTATGTATGTATGTATGTATGTATGTATGTATGTATGTATGTATGTATGTATGTATGTATGTATGTATGTATGTATGTATGTATGTATGTATGTATGTATGTATGTATGTATGTATGTATGTATGTATGTATGTATGTATGTATGTATGTATGTATGTATGTATGTATGTATGTATGTATGTATGTATGTATGTATGTATGTATGTATGTATGTATGTATGTATGTATGTATGTATGTATGTATGTATGTATGTATGTATGTATGTATGTATGTATGTATGTATGTATGTATGTATGTATGTATGTATGTATGTATGTATGTATGTATGTATGTATGTATGTATGTATGTATGTATGTATGTATGTATGTATGTATGTATGTATGTATGTATGTATGTATGTATGTATGTATGTATGTATGTATGTATGTATGTATGTATGTATGTATGTATGTATGTATGTATGTATGTATGTATGTATGTATGTATGTATGTATGTATGTATGTATGTATGTATGTATGTATGTATGTATGTATGTATGTATGTATGTATGTATGTATGTATGTATGTATGTATGTATGTATGTATGTATGTATGTATGTATGTATGTATGTATGTATGTATGTATGTATGTATGTATGTATGTATGTATGTATGTATGTATGTATGTATGTATGTATGTATGTATGTATGTATGTATGTATGTATGTATGTATGTATGTATGTATGTATGTATGTATGTATGTATGTATGTATGTATGTATGTATGTATGTATGTATGTATGTATGTATGTATGTATGTATGTATGTATGTATGTATGTATGTATGTATGTATGTATGTATGTATGTATGTATGTATGTATGTATGTATGTATGTATGTATGTATGTATGTATGTATGTATGTATGTATGTATGTATGTATGTATGTATGTATGTATGTATGTATGTATGTATGTATGTATGTATGTATGTATGTATGTATGTATGTATGTATGTATGTATGTATGTATGTATGTATGTATGTATGTATGTATGTATGTATGTATGTATGTATGTATGTATGTATGTATGTATGTATGTATGTATGTATGTATGTATGTATGTATGTATGTATGTATGTATGTATGTATGTATGTATGTATGTATGTATGTATGTATGTATGTATGTATGTATGTATGTATGTATGTATGTATGTATGTATGTATGTATGTATGTATGTATGTATGTATGTATGTATGTATGTATGTATGTATGTATGTATGTATGTATGTATGTATGTATGTATGTATGTATGTATGTATGTATGTATGTATGTATGTATGTATGTATGTATGTATGTATGTATGTATGTATGTATGTATGTATGTATGTATGTATGTATGTATGTATGTATGTATGTATGTATGTATGTATGTATGTATGTATGTATGTATGTATGTATGTATGTATGTATGTATGTATGTATGTATGTATGTATGTATGTATGTATGTATGTATGTATGTATGTATGTATGTATGTATGTATGTATGTATGTATGTATGTATGTATGTATGTATGTATGTATGTATGTATGTATGTATGTATGTATGTATGTATGTATGTATGTATGTATGTATGTATGTATGTATGTATGTATGTATGTATGTATGTATGTATGTATGTATGTATGTATGTATGTATGTATGTATGTATGTATGTATGTATGTATGTATGTATGTATGTATGTATGTATGTATGTATGTATGTATGTATGTATGTATGTATGTATGTATGTATGTATGTATGTATGTATGTATGTATGTATGTATGTATGTATGTATGTATGTATGTATGTATGTATGTATGTATGTATGTATGTATGTATGTATGTATGTATGTATGTATGTATGTATGTATGTATGTATGTATGTATGTATGTATGTATGTATGTATGTATGTATGTATGTATGTATGTATGTATGTATGTATGTATGTATGTATGTATGTATGTATGTATGTATGTATGTATGTATGTATGTATGTATGTATGTATGTATGTATGTATGTATGTATGTATGTATGTATGTATGTATGTATGTATGTATGTATGTATGTATGTATGTATGTATGTATGTATGTATGTATGTATGTATGTATGTATGTATGTATGTATGTATGTATGTATGTATGTATGTATGTATGTATGTATGTATGTATGTATGTATGTATGTATGTATGTATGTATGTATGTATGTATGTATGTATGTATGTATGTATGTATGTATGTATGTATGTATGTATGTATGTATGTATGTATGTATGTATGTATGTATGTATGTATGTATGTATGTATTAGGGTATTCGAATTATTCGATTTTTCT